>NC_087205.1:70716190-70747519 GCF_015104395.2 Macrobrachium nipponense
AAGAGAGTAGGGGAACTTCATGGTCTTTCCTTCGATGTATGACACTCCAGGGGATGGGGATCTGTGACGCTCGATTTCGTCCCGAACTTCGTTGCGAAGACTCAGAAACCTTCGGTCCCTGACGACAGGTTCGAGTCTTTCACGATCCCTTCCCTAATGGACTTCACCGATAATGATGTGGATGAGATGCTGCTTTGTCCTGTGAGGGCGCTGACGGCGCTATCTGAAGAGAACTCGGCACCTCAGGCCCTGAGTGTCGACGGCCTCTTTGTTAGCACCGGGTAACCAAGAAAGAAGTATCCAAGAACACTCTTTCTTTCTGGCTGCGTGAGGTCATCAGGAGGGCATATGAGTCTGATGGTAGTGACGACATCCGTACGTCCCGTCCGCGAGCTCACGAAGTCAGAAGTATTGGCCCGTCGTTGGCGTTTCGTAAGAACTTCTCCGTGGCGCAGGTCCTGAAGGCAGGTGTCTGGGCTAACCAGACTACCTTCACCTCCTTCTACCTTCAGGATATTGCCCACAGGTCCTTGGATACCTTTTCCTTGGGACCCGTGGTGGCTGCTCAACAAGTTGTGAGCTAACCCAGACCACCCCACTTGTTCGCAGGCTGAACAGCATCGAGTCCTGGTGTGACTGTGCGGATGGATGTGAGAATGAGTGAGTGACTGGCTTCTCTTCCCATCTTTTCCTCCTCCTCTACCTGTGGGCAGAGGGTCACGGTCGTCACTACGCTGGATGAGGACGAGATGCAGGTGAGCTATATGACAGAGCCCCATCCTATCCCTTTCACTAGGGATAGGAGCAGAATATCCACCACTTCCTCCTACAAGGGGGGGGGGGGGGGGGGGGGGGGGGGGGGGGAAGTGGATGCCAACAAGAGACAAACCCATGACTTTATATTTGCTCCTGTACAGGAACAAGTTCTTACATTGCTGGTACGAAGAGACACGCTTGCCTCTCTCTTAGTACTTGGTCCAGAGGTCTGACCATTGATCCTGCGGTGCACACCCCAATCAATCGGTCAGAGGCTTGGATCCCTCCCTCGCTCTTACGACCAGGGAGGCATTCCAAGGTTGGGCGAAACACCAGTCTGTTCACAAAAGACTCAGATTCCTCCCACCAAGAAGTGAGTCTTCCTATTGTAAAAGGACCGAAGGTTTGTATGCCGTGTTGGAACAAATGACAATTTGTCCAAAATTGCATTTTTCCTAACTATACAAACCTGAGGTCCTTTTGCACATAGTCCCACCTCATGCCACCCCTCACTCTGCAGTTTTTTTGCTTGGGCCAAAAGCAAAAGTGATTGTTTACCTCCCAGTCGCGCGCGCGCGCCTGTCAGACAAGCAGTTAACTACCGAACCCCTTGTTCGAAAGCTTACGACCTATCCAGCTGCCGCTAGTAACCTTCCTATTGTAAAAGGACCTCAGGTTTGTATAGTTAGGAAAAATGCAATTTTGGACAAATTGTCATATTGCAATACACCCCCTGAACACCTGAATAAGCCCGATAGGCCCTGGTCACTTACCAGCCCGAACCCTCATTTATTAAAATTTACCAAATCTTTGGTTAAAATCAACGATCAGTGTTGCCAATCTTCTGGCAAACACCCTCGTTACCTATTTACCAGCCCACCGCTGGTAGCCCTGCCTCACGGGCCGGTCACACCTGCCCTCTCACGTCAATCACTTATCGTTCGCGGTGGAGTACGGACGTATCCACAGCGAACTTCTTTTTGGTCTTGCCCGGCCTTCATTTGCACCGTTGAATTGATTAAATTTGGTGACGAATTACGCTTTCCTTTGGATTACGGTTTGAATTGCTCTGTATACCTTATCATTAGACATGGATTCGGCTAAAGATGAAACAACACAGGCTATGACAACGACATCAACTCTGCATCCTCTCCTCGGCCACGACATCACAGAAAACGACGAGCGGAACTTCAACGACGTATCGTCTTTGCCAACAATGCAAGAAGAGGATGAGGACCCTAAGACACGACAGTCACTCATTATGCGTAAATTGTAGGCCTGTCCAATGTAATGTGAAGACTAGATGTGTAGAATGTCAGGAGTGGTCTTTGGAACAGTGTTATTGGGTATCTTAAACATAGGAAGGTCTGGTATCAAGAAGTAAACGTAGGCAGGAAGAGTCTAATGTAGAACAAGATAGAGATTTAGAGACAGTGCTTTTAAGAAACTTGAGAGTAGGTTGACATCGAGTATGACGTCTCTGTTTACTGATTTCATGTCAAGGCTGAGTGAAGATAGATCAAGCAATAGGATACTGAAAGTACTAATCGTTCTTTTCCAGCTCCCCTGCCTGTTCCAGCAACCAGCCCTAACCGGTGCTGGGGGTTATGGGGATCCGCAAGCCCACAGGGCAGGATCCGCCGTCACCCCCCTGGCGCGGAGCAGGCAGAGTTAGTAGCAGTTTCCCCTTTAATCCCTAACAAGATGGTAAGTTTATATCAGAATTAGGAGACAAAGTGACAGATAAGAAAATAGCACCAGGTGTGGAGGAAAAGATCTCTTTAGCTTTAGAACAAAGACCAGAAGTAAAGATGACCAGGGTTCTTTCGCCGCTCGATCCAGCGGATTGTATTTTTTCCCCTCGGGTCTATCATCCCGGGAAAACAGATAAAGATATTAGTAAGAATGTAATTCAGTCCTCATCTACTAATAAATTCGTAGAGGAATTCCTTCTTCTTCTCGAGTTCCGTTCGGTCCGGGGGTTAATCCTAGTCCTTCGGTAGGTTAGATCAAGGGCTAAATATAGCAGAGTACAATGCTAATTTTCTCGGCTATCACAAGGGTATAGAACTCTAGTTAGGCAGTGTTTTTCTGATGAACTACAGTGACTCAGAAATCACGTGCTTAAGAATTTTCCTGAATTTGAAGATGATCTTAGTTTTGATTTTCAAGTGGAGATTTTTCAATTTATTGGCTCTCTTTAAAGAAGATGAATGATGGGATGTAGCCCTTCTGAATCTATTGTTTCAACTTCCTTCCTCTCTCCTCCTTCCTTCTTCTTCTTCTTCCTTTTCTGTTACTTCTTCGGAACTGATATCTGCTATGCCTTTTGGATCAGTAGGGGTTTCTATTTCTCCTTCTTCTATGTTTCCTACTTCTGAGGGTTCTTCGACTTTTTTCAATTCCTTTCCTAATAGTCGGGGGGAGCATCTGATTCCGGTATTCCTTGTTCGGATGGTTGTCAGTGGTCAGGTGATTTGGTCGGATAGTAACGGACAATGTATCTGTTAGGATGTACCCTTACTCTTCAGTCGTTCCTAAGACTGATACGACAATATCGACAGGGTTTGTGGGTTCTTTGAGCTCACTGCGCACAACCCAGAGAGTAAGGTTGGAATACCTGTAGTTTGACTGACAGTAACATGGCTAGCTCGTTGGCAAGGGGTAGGGGGTAGGAGCATGAACGTTGGTTTTTCGTCAGGGCAGAGAGACAGCACTGACGGTTGTAGGTTTTCATCAACCTCCGTACGGGGGTTCATTGGGTTCGAATATTCCTTCCAGATTCAGTATTGCTTCTCTTGGTAACATTCATTCCATTTAGTCTCTAAAGCTTCGGTAGACGTAAGTTCTCGGAGTACATTAGCTATGACGCAAGGCAGAGTGGATAGAGTACTGAAGGTGCCAGATATGGCGGTTTAGGAGTTAGCGGAGTGGACAGTAGCTGCGGGATGGTCAACACTCCAGGTAGGTAATATGACTAATGTACAGGCAGGAAACATACAAACACAGGTAGCAGGGGCAAGGACAGGAAAGGTGGGGAAGGGGTAAGGACAGGAGAATTTTTTAGGTGTTCAGGCTGCTTGGCCGGGAGTATCTGGCAACCAGAGGGTGGGCGGAGCGAGCGCCGACTGTTGCGTCATCGAGGACAGGAGACGCGTATATCACGATGCCGAGTTCGTCTGCATTCGGTAACACTGCACACCTGATAGACAGTCTGCGTTCCAGACTAGTCATTGGACAGTAGCTCACCTGAGCTGTTGACAACACTGCCGTCTTGGCAGAGTGTCGATACGCCTCGTCATCCACCTGTGCCTATTGACGATATTTCTGGCTGGCGGAGGGAGGGGGTTGGTATAAGTGGTGAAGGGTTACATTTAATTTCGGTAGGTTTAGGAGATGTACAGTCCGCTTCTATGACAGGGCGAGCTCGGCCTTCGGACGTAATCCAAGAAGACGAGTTGGATGAAGCCACAGCTGCTGTTGAGGATCTTTCGAGTCAACGTGCGTGACAGCGAATACAGCAGGATGATTTCATTTCATCCAGGATATTTTCCCGCAGGCAAAGGGAGAGGATCAACCGTTCCAGCAGAGTCATTCAGTTTTCGAGGAATTAAGAGGCGGACAAGAGACTAGCTTCAGTGGTAGGACTTAATAGGCAGGACTCGGCGCTCCTTCCTCCAAGGAAGGCGTTGTATGGAGTATCTGGGAACCCTTCGTCGGGGATGCGGGTTCCTCTCAATGAATCTATTGAGGGGTTAATTCCTAGATCTCTGGCTTCATCTAGGCTCGTTAGTGTTTCTCTGAAGGAGGCAGCTGCTTGGAAAACGTATTCAGGAATCAGACGGAGGCCTTGTCACACAAATGTGGACTCTGTCTGGCTTGATGGGGTTCTTGAAGAAGGATGGTTTTGTTCCTTCAGACCCTGGACTGTTTGATAACCTCATCACTTCAGTTTCCATGGGCCTGGCACACCAGGCAAATTGTGTGGCAGGGTGTACGACATTCATTGGTAAGAAGAGGCGAGACCTTTACCTTAGGGTCATTTGCCCCCAGCATTTCCCGGATCTCACAAAAGGATTTTGTCCCGTTCTCCAATAACATTGACGAGTTCGTTATTTAACGAACAGGAAGTGACCAATATGATGAATTTTGTATCATCAACCTCAACAGTGGAGTCTCAACAAGCATTGATCAGGGTGGCAGCACAAGGAGCTAGATCTCCAAAAGGAACAAGGATGTCGTCTCCAGGTAAGCGGCGAGCAGATTCTCGTTCTCCTTCTAGGTCTCCAAAGAATGGTTAGATTCGCGAAGAGGTCGGCTCACTCGACTTCCTCGAAGACAGGAGCTTCGAGGAAGAATTTTCGCAAATAGGAGACACCACTCTCGGGAATACCAGTAGGGGGTTGCCTGCCTCTCTCAGTTCACCGTCCACTGGAGAGAGTACAATGCAGACAGTTGGGTTTTGGAGGTGCTGGAGAAGGGGTACAAGATTCTTCTTTGTTCGGTTCCTCCACTCTCCAAGACACCAATTCGTCTGCACAGTTATGCTCCTTCATCCATCAGGGGTATAGCTTTAGAAGAGGAAATTCAGGCTCTAATCCAAAAAGGGGCAATAGAGCCTGCTCCCCCAACCCCAGGGTTTTACAGTCGAATTTTCGTCACACAGAAGGCGTCAGGGTCTTGGAGACCCATTATAGACCTATCAGAGCTCAACAAGAGGGTGAAATGTACAAAATTCCACATGGAAACCGTGGCTTCAGTGTTGAGGTCAGTTCGAAGAAACGATTGGATGGTGACGGTGGACCTCAAGGATGCGTACCTCCAAATTCCAATTCAATCAGGAGTCGAGGAGGCTCCTTCGTTTCTCGGGTCTCCGGGTACCTTCCAGTTCAAGGTACTTTGCTTCGGGCTGACCACGGCTCCTCAGGTCTTCACGAGAGTGATGTCTCCAGTTTCAAAGATAATGCACAGTCAAGGTTTTCGGATGAGAAGATACCTGGACGACTGGCTAATCCAGGCGGACTCCAAGAAAGAAGCAGTAAGAGCGACAAGCTTTTTGCTGGATTTATGTGTGAAGTTGGGTATAAGGATAAACGAAGACAAGAGCGATCTTGTACCTTCACAGGAGAAGACTTATTTAGGGATGAGGATTCAGACGCCTCTTTTGAAGGCTTTCCCCGACCTCGAGAGGGTCGAGATGTTACTAGGCCAACTGGAGGAGTTTCAGGTCGACAAGAGAACAACCAGTTTTCGGAATGGCTAAGTCTCCTGGGGAGAATGTCCTCTCTCCCTTCTTTGGTTCCTCGGTCTCGTCTACGGATGCGGTCTTTGCAGGCATGTCTCAGGAATCGCTGGGACTTTCGGGACAAGAGTGCAGTGATCAGCTGGGACGATTCTTGCCGAGAGGATCTTCGGTGGTGGTCAGAAGAACATCATCTGACCACCGGTGTAGAGTTAGACCTTCCGATTCCGGACGTTCATCTGTTCACAGATGCCTCGGATCAGGGTTGGGGAGCAACCCTGGAGGGAGCTCAAGCCAAGGGCCTTTTGGAGGGATCCGGATCGGAGAGAGTCCATAAATTTCAGGGAACTCAGGGCGGTAGAGGAGGCATTATGCACCTTCGAGGAACAGGTGTTAAATCTTACAGTGGCCTTATTTTCAGACAACTCCACAGCATTGGCATACCTGAAAAAGGAAGGAGGTACAAGATCCTTCAATCTGAACGAAGTGGCACAGAGAATTTTAAGATGGTGCGAGACACACAGGGTAAAGATTCTACCACAATTCATCGCAGGCAAAAGGAATTGTGGTGGCAGATGCCTTGAGCAGATCAAGGGAAGTTCTGGGGGCAGAATGGACCTTGGTCCAGGAGGAAGTAGACCTCCTTTTAAAAAGATGGCCAGCAACGATAGATCTTTTTGCCACGAGTTCAGAACCACCGACTACCGGTTTACTTTTCACCGGTGACGGATCCTATGTCAGCGGGAACAGACTTCGATGTTACAGTCATGGGACAGGATGCAGGTGTATGCGTTCCCTCCTTTCGGCATGTTGGATCAGGTACTGAGGAAACTCATGGACTGTTCAAACACTCAGATGACCCTAATCGCTCCTTTCTGGCCTCAAAGATCTTGGTTCCCGGATCTTCTACAAATGCTAATAATGCCCCCAGTACTTCTTTCCTCACAGAAAGGACCTTTTAAGACAGCCACATTTTCATCGGTTTCCACCAAAACCTTCGAGTGCTAAGGCTGGCTGCATGGAGACTATCCAGCGAAGCAGCAAGAGAAGCGGGTTTTTCACGAGGAGTGGCTAGACAGCTTACTCTCTGTCTAAGAAATTCCACAAGAAGACTATACCAAGTACGGTGGGCCATGTATAGAAGTTGGTGCAGGTCGCAGGGACATACCATTTCCAGTCCTACAATTCCGAAAATAGCGGAATTCTTGCTCTTTCTTAGACAAAGGAAGAATCTCTCGTACTCATCAATTGCAGGGTATAGGGCTATGCTTAGTAGCACTTTTCGTTTCCATCTACCTGAAATATCTTCCAGCAGAGTGATTCATGATTTGTTGAGGTCTTTCAAGATTGAGAAGCCAAGGACCCCATCTCACGCACCTCCCTCCCTGGAATCTTTCAATGGTCTTAGGTTTGTTTTTTGGCGTCTTCAGAATTTGAACCTTTGGAGAGTTTAACGCTGAAGGAACTGACGAAAAAGGTCCTCTTTCTGGTAGCATTAGCAACAGCTAGAAGAATAGGGGAACTTCAAGCCATCGCGAAAGATATCTCGTGGGTTGGAGAGGATCTGTTCCTGTCTTACCTTCCCGAATTCAGAGCAAAGACAGAGTCAGAGTCTAATCCTCTTCCCAGGTCGTTTAGAGTTTCAGCGTTGACAGATTCGTGGAGGAGACGAAGAAGAGTTGCGGTTATGTCCGGTGAGAGCATTGGAGAGCTACGTGAATAAGATGAAGAAACTGAAACCCCAGGGACCCAGAACCTTATTCGTTTCCCCCAAAAATCCCTCTAGATCGATCTCCAAAAACGCAATCAGCTTTTTCCTCAGGGAAGTCATTCGACAGGCAATAACTAAAGGGTCAACTGCTTCAGATAGTTCAGAGTTGACAGGAGTCAGAGCTCATAGCATTAGGGGAATGGCAACTTCGGCAGCTTTCTTAAGAAATTTTCAGTATCGGCGATTCTGCAGGCAGCAACTTGGAAGTCTGTTCGGTTTCACTTCTTTCTACTTGAGGGATGTTCAGTTTCAGTCCGACGAAGGGTTTTTCTTAGGTCCGTTCGTGGCAGCGGGAGCAGTTATAGGGGATAACCGTTAGTTTATACAAGTCAGTAATCAGAATTAGGATTAGAGTAGTGAGCAAATATTAGGGATATGTAGGAGGCATTCATGATAGGACATATCACGAAAGGATTCTAAGTATGAGGACAGATAGGAAAGAACAGGTCTAGGCCTATCTTAGGGTATTCTTCCACTTATCAGGCACAGAACAGACAGGCAGGTACACTACAGGAGAGGACAGCTCTACGAACGGAGACACCGTTGCAGATACACCGATGGACGGACACCACAACGTTTTTCTTTTCTCCTCCGTACATGAGAGGCCTAAGGCCACATGGGAGGTCTTCAGTTTCCCTCCATTACCGTGAGAGGCCGAGAGCCACCCCATGGGAGGGTCTTTTCAGAGTCCCACCCTCCATACATGAGAGGCCGAGAGCCACATGGGAGGTCTTCAGATTCCCTCCATACATGAGAGGCCGAGAGCCACATGGGAGGTCTTCAGCTTTCCTCTACTCAGGTGAGGCACATAGCCACCTGAGAGGAAACAGGTTTGTATCCCTCCTGCACTCAATGAGTTTTGACCTTTAGAGTAGAGGTGCAGAGTCTTTCCCTCCACACATGGAGGCCTAGAAGGCCACACATGGGAGATTAGTTTGGACGAGGGACAAAGGAACTTGAGACTGACTCGGGTACTCGTCTCCAAATGCATTCTGGTAAAGAAAATGAGTCGGGTGAGTGCTTAATTATATTGACTGACAACTGGTACAGTGGAGGGCCGGGCAGAGTTGATTCCCCACCTCCAAATTAATGTTGTTAATCGGGCTTATTCAGGTGTTCAGGGGGTGTATTGCAATATGAAGTTTTTATTGTAAAACTAATATTGTAATACCTACCTGAACACCTGAATGATTCCCACCCTCCTCCCCTCTCATACAGAGTTATTGAGTTAAGATTGACGTGAGAGGGCAGGTGTGACCGGCCCGTGAGGCAGGGCTACCAGCGGTGGGCTGGTAAATATGTAACGAGGGTGTTTGCCAGAAGATTGGCAACACTGATCGTTTATTTTAACCAAAGATTTGGTAAATTTTAATAAATGAGGGTTCAGGCTGGTAAGTGACCAGGGCCTATCGGGCTTATTCAGGTGTTCAGGTAGGTATTACAATATTAGTTTTACAATAAAAACTTCATTTTTATTCTATTCCTTTTCATGTAACTAATTACAAGCTATTGGACCAATTCTCTGTTACTATTTCATGGAGCGGCACAGGTTGAGCCCAGAAAAGGGATTTTGACAGAGGAAAAATCTATTTCTGAGCGAGAGACTTGTGCCGCCCAGTGAACCCACCCTTTGTTTTTCCTCACCCTAGACTGGTCTAAGCTTGGGATGCTATGAGGAATGTTTAGGTACGCATGGGTGGTAGAGTGGTGGCAGGCAGTAGTGGGATGTAGAACGGCACCTTGTAGTAACGGGGGATGTTGGGAGAGGAGATAACTAATTGGTAAGAGACCTCTGAGAGTGGTTTTTCACGCCCCAGTTACTATACCGACACCCTATATGGGTGAGCGAGCTAGGCATATGCCCGGCATTCCATGCAACTTTTTTCTCTGGTATATATAGCAGTTTTATACCTTAGAAATGATGCTATAAGGAGCATTTCACTGGGTGGCACAGGTCTCTCGCCCAGAAATAGATTTTTCCTCTGTCAAAATCCCTTATTTATGCATACTGTATATACATATATATGGTCAAATTAAATATACATACAGTGGCCCCCCCGTATTCAAGGGGGATACGTACCAGACCCCCCCGTGAATTGTTAGAACCAGCGAATGTTTGGAACCCCTATAAAAACTCTAATAACAGCCTATTTTGTTAGTTAAAACTCAAGAAAAACCCACTAAAAATGTTCATACTTGGTTTTTTTAATAGTTTTATCACAAAAAGTGCATTTTATGATGAAATTGATAAAAAAACCAGGAATTTGTGGATATTTCTCACAGAAAAATACAGCGAATGTGCGAATTTTCCGCGAATAATGCAGGGAAGCGTTCCCGAGAGAAATCCGCGAATGTGTGAGTCCGCGAATCCGGAGAACGCAAATACAGGGGGTCCACTGTATACAGTACGGTCCCCAATTATGGGAGAATTTGGTCAAACCACGGCCTCGCAGAATTGGAAATTTGCATATTTCGAAACACATACCTTATGGGAATAATTCCATTAGGGCCAAGGCAAACGGCAATTTACCCAGTCAAACTTTTTTTACTACCCATTTTCAATACTTTCAATGTACTATACTGTAATTTTTTCTTATATGAAATTGTTCTTATAGGTAAGTGAAATATTAAAAAGGTTTTAATAACTTGAAAAAGTTTAAAATTACTCACAGGATGGTGAAAACTCCCACACACAAACAATGCCACCATTGGGTACAAGTGTACTGTACGATACTGGCATTTCCTTTAAAAAACCTCTTGGATGTAATTTCCTCTGCCTATCCTCTGCCAAATAACCTTCAAACTCGTCTATCTCATCCTCCATGAAGAGTTCTTCTGCTGAAGGAAGGCTTTGTGAACCATTTGAGGTTTCGGGAACTGGCGGATCATGTGTCTTCACTCCCGTTAGGCCTAACAAACTTGGTTACGAGCGCCTGTCTCAGTTTCTTTGTCCAGCACGTTCACTATGTAATCATTTCTTATAAATTTATTTTATGATAAAAAAGAACTGATGAAAATTCAAAATTTGATATGAAATTACAATTTCTTAAAAAGAAATTATGAAAATTCAAAATTTAACATGAAATGACAGTTTCTTGAAAAGTTTAGATTGAATGATTCTCTCTCTCTCTCTCTCTCTCTCTCTCTCTCTCTCTCTCTCTCTCTCTCTCTCTCTCTCTCTCTCTCTCTCTCTCTCTAACACATGTTTCTCTGTTAATCATTTACTAGTCATTTTCATCAACATTTCAAAATTTATTTCAACAATAGAAAAAATAAATGATCTAATGTCAAAAGTTAGTCAAAACAAGTAAACCTTGAAAAAAAATTCTTACTTCATGTTCAGCAATGATGGATTTCAAGTTGTCGACTGTTGCCAAAATGAAAGTTGCTCCTTTGTCTTTAACTTTAGGGCAAGCTTTTTAGTTTTGAGAAAAAAGGTCTTCCTCTTCAACTTCAGAATACACTTTGCAGATCTGAATAATACGTATGGCGATGATGATGATACTGATCATTCATACACACTGTGCTATGATGTCACAAATGAGTGAGGCGGAGCCTTCTGTCTTAGCTAATGGCTGAGCAGAAGCCTTCAGAATACACTTCGCAGATCTGAATAATACCTATGGCGATGATGATGATACCGATCATTCAGAACACACTTTGCAGATCTGAATAAAATGTATGACGATGGTGATAATACTGATCATTCATACACACTGCGCTATGACGTCACAAATGCGTGAGGCAGAGCCATCTGTCTTGGCTAATGGCTGAGCAGGAAATCTTTCTCTTGCATTCCCCATTGGAGGAATAATAGTTTTTTTTTTCCCTCCAAGCATTCCCCCCACCCCTTCTCTCAGATACCAGCGAACTCCCCCCACTTAAAATACTTGAAAAGACAAAGATATGATACGTTTTGCAGCAAGTGACTCGCAGACCTTGAACGGCTTCGGAGATACAGAAAAGCTATTTTTGAGAACTAGTGACCGCATATATATCAGATATATATATATATATATATATATATATATATATATATATATATATATATATATATATATATATATATATATTATATATATATATATATATATATATATATATATAGATATATATATATATATATATATATTATATATATTATATATATATATATATATATATATATATATATATATATATATATATTTTTTTTTATGGTAGATTTTCCAGGGTTGAGGTAAGTTGACAGTTTGACCATTGAGTATTACTTTCTGTTATTTTAGCCCTTTAGAATTAGCTTATGCAATCTATAGGGTATCTTTTAACTGATGTATTCACAGGATGCCCAAGGCATTGTGGGAGCTTCCACATACCCCGTGATCAAGCAGAGATGCAACTAGTTTCTTGATTACTCATGTTTTCTTTTTCTTTTTTTTTTTATTAATTTTACCGGATTTTCAGCTGGCGCTAGAAGAATATCCATATGTTAAGACCTCATGTTTGTTAGTTATAAACAATGCAAATTGATTAAAAAATTTTTGTATTTCTCTTATGATTATAAGAAAAATAGGGTATCTTTTAACTGATGTATTCTCAGGATGCCCAAGGCATTGTGGGAGCTTCCACATACCCCGTGATCAAGCAGAGATGCAACTAGTTCCTTGATTACTCATGTTTTCTTTTTCTTTTTTTTTTATTAATTTTACCGGATTTTCAGCTGGCGCTAGAAGAATATCCATGTTTGTTAGTTATAAAAAATGCAAATTGAATAAAAAATTTTTGTATTTCTCTTATGATTTTCTAATTCTAATTGTGAAGTAAGTCATATATAAAGGTTTATGTCATCTATAAATTTTAATGATCTACTTGAAATATTGTTACAGCGATGAATGGTATTCCTATGTAACATTTTATTCAGCGAGAGCAGCTACATTGGCATACAAAAGAGAATGGAAAGTTAATTTTTGGGGGACAGCGTTTGAAGATAATATATTCCCCATTTCCAAGGCCAAAGCAGACAATTGCGCTTTCTCTTGGAAAGGCACAAGAATTGTTAACCTATTACTTTGGGTTTAATTGCTGGACTTCTGAGGTAGTTTTTGTAAGTAGGTGCATTTTTTGTTTTACAACTGCATGTTCATAAATTTGTGACTTTCAACAATTTACCATTATAGAATAGTATTATGTTTAACATAAGTGTACCAGTTACGTTTGCCCAATCCTGTAGTCAGAAGCTCTTTAAAGACACACCAAATGAAGAAGAAAAGAAAAATCCTTAAACTGCTGGTGACAGCAATGATAGTTTAAGTGTGTGTGTGCAACCTGCAACACCTGGCTATACAGACTATTAACATGTTTTTGAAATATTTAATTACTTTGGGTAATTTCTAATGTTGGTTTGCTCATTATTACTATCACTGTTCTGTTAGCTTGATCATTAGTATTACCAGTTTCATTATTCATTGTTAGAATTTTACCTTAAATTTTAGCATAGTCACTGTACTTGATTATTAACCCTCTTACGCCGATTGGACGTATTAAACGTCGAGTCAAAATGTCTCCCGTATGCCGATTGGACGTATCATACGTCGGCTCAAAAAAGTTTTTTTAAAAATTCGCTGAAAAATACTTATAGGCCTACCAGCCGAAAACTTTTGTATCACGCGCCTTGGGGGATGCTGGGAGTTCACGGATCAAGGCGTTGTTTTGTTTACAACCGCTACGCAGGCGCGCAAGCGCGAATTTCTTTCTTATCGCACTAAAAAGTATCAGTGACACATCTCGGAAATTATTTCGTCACTTTGACATAATTATTGCACCATTTTAAATTATCCTTTACATGAAGTATTATATATGAAAATGTGCGCAATTTCATGCACAATACAACTAAAAAATACTCATGATTGTAGCTTTTATCAGTTTTGAAAATATTTTTCATATAAATAACGATAAGTGCAAAAAATTTCAACCTTCGGTCAACTTTGACTCTACAGAAATGGTCGAGAAACGCAATTGTAAGCTAAAAACTCTTACATTATAGTAATATTCAATCATTTACCTTCATTTTGCAACAAATTGGACGTCTCTAGCACAATATTTCGATTTATGGTGAATTTATGAAAAAAACTTTTTCCTTACGTTCGTGCGATAACTCTTCCGATAAATTGTGCGTTCATTGTCCTAATGTTTGCAACCCTTTTAAATTTTGCCGTTACATAAAGTTTTATATATGGAAATGTGCGCAATTTCATGAACAATACAACAAAAAACAACCCATGGTTGTAGCTTTTATCAGTTTTGAAATATTTTCATATAAAATAACGTTAAGTTGCAAAAATTTCAACTTTCGGTCAACTTTGACTCTACCGAATGGTCGAAAACGCAATTGTAAGCTAAAACTCTTATATTCTAGTAATATTCAATCATTTACCTTCATTTGCAACGACTGGAAGTCTCTAGCACAATATTTTGATTTATGGTGAATTTATGAAAAAAAAAAAAAAACAAAAAAAACATTACGTTCGCGCGGTAACTTCCGAAAAATCAGAATTTTTTTGTGCGATTGTCGAAATGTTTGCACCATTTAAAATTAGCGTTACATAAAGTTGTATATATGAAAATGTGCGTAATTCATGTAGAATACAACTAAAAATGGTTGAAGGTTGTAGCTTTTCTCTTTTTTCGAAATATTTGCATATAAATCACGATAAATAAAAAAAAAACCACGTTCGGATCAAATTTGACTGTACCGAAATAGTTGAAAAACGCAATTGTAAGCTAAAACTCTTACGGCCATAGTAATATTCTGTAATTTTCTTCATTTTGAAACAAATTTGAAGTCTCTAAAACAATATTGTGATTTATGGTGAATTTTTAAAAATATATTTACCTTCACTCCGCGCGCGATTCGCGGCCCGCAAGTCTCCGAAATAACGTACATGGCATTATCCTAATATTTGCTCCTTTTCATATTAGCCTTTTTATAGAGTTTCATATATCAAAATGTGCGCAAATTCATGAAGAATACAATAAAAAATCATTGAAGATTGTACTTTTCCATCTTTGAAAATATGTCCATTATAAAAAAAAATAAAATATATATATTTAAAATTTCAACATTCGGTCAAATTTAACTCGTCCGAAATGGTCGAAATCTGCAATTCTAATCTAAAACTCTTACAGTATCGTAATATTCAATCATTTTGTCTTAATTTTGAAACAATTGGAAGTCTCTAGAACATTATTTAGAATTACGGTGAATTTTTGAAATAACATTTTTTTTTACGACCGCTCGTTACGAATTCGTACATCATTTTGTGATAATATTTTTCCGGTGTTGCTTTTATTGTTTTACTATATATATATCAAAAGGATTGCAATTTAGTGTACAATACAACGAAAAAAAAAAAAGTAACTCGTTAGCTTTGACCGTTTTTTGCACAGCGTGATTTGAATACAATTATCTATGAATTTTTTTTTTTTCGCTACCATATATCGCATTATTTACATATGATAATGATATTATTTTTCATTCTGATGATTGCAATACTAAACTTCAGGCAATGAAAAAAAAAATGAGCCAAAAATGAACTCTTAATCTTCAAAACTAAGCGCGCTGTGATTTTTTTTTGAAAAAATTATTTTTTCCGGTTCCACGCTCACTCCAAACCGGCGCCGGCATACAGGAGAGGTTTTGATTTTTAGGGCTTCGGCGTAAGAGGGTTAACTTGCTTTGTTTTCAACACTGGTAATATTAATTTTATCTGAGGGACTACAAACCTTCATCTTATATGGATATATCTTCAGCTTCAATGGATATGGTTGTTGAGGCTTGGTCATAAGATAAGTAGAGCTGGTAGACAGGTGTGTGTGGGTGGGAGGTATCAACTCCCACTCAGTTATTGGTAACCTAATCCACTTGGGTTTATGGGCGTTGTTGAGTTCATAATGGGTCTCAAGCTGCTACTTTTAGTCATTTGAAGTTAACCTTAATTTTGAGACCGTTGTGTTTTTGATTTGATTTTTTGTTTTTGTGGTTGTTCACTATTACTTGAACTATGAATAAGTTTTTTATGGCTTTTATTGTCTTAAAGTTCAATGTCGGAATACTCATACAACTAGTTCGTGGTGGTGTTTTTCTCCTCAGAAAGGAATTGTTTTAAGATCACAGTCACTGGTTCTTAATCATTATAGTATTGGTTTTAGGAAGGAGACCCTCTAGTAAACATGTTTAATTAGACATTATGGCTGCATTTAAATACTGTCTACTATTATGTGTGCAAACAGGATGTAAAATATAGCTGTTAACATTTTGCTGCATTTCAGCAAAGCTGGTTCAATAAAAGTCAGATGGCAGGCATGAAAGTGGTTTTAATCCTATTGGGATGGTTCTCTGGCACTCATTATTGATGGCTGGCTCTTCTCCAAGTGAACCAGGTAACTGATTATGAAGGCAGTGATCCTTTGTTGTAATCTTGATTACTGCCTAAGAGGAGGTTGTCTAGTTCTTCAGAGCATCTTGTTTGCGGGGGGGTCTTGATCAGTGATCATCATTCTCATGGAATGTGGAAGTTAACAGTTCCTATTATTTAAAAACAAAAGGATTGGCTCCTGTGTTACATTGAGAGAGGCCTTATCTTAAAACATTGGGTAATTCTGGGATGTGGGACTAGTGACTGTCCTGTGCATGGTCGATGACACTTAAGACATCAAGCCCTGACAGGTAAATCTAATTTTGTGCTTGGCCCCAACCCTCTCTATCTACATTATCCTGTGAACCCCTAAGATGGAAAGGATCAGGAATTTACTCTTCTTGGATATTTACCGTATATTTCTACATATAAGACGACCTTTAAATCCTAAAATTCGTCCCTAAATATTGGGGGTTGTTTTATACTACAATTCTAAAAACTTGAATTCTAAGATGTGCCTTGGTAGGCTAGCCTCGGCCTCGGTGGTATAGCCTAACCTTAAGATTCACATGAAATAAACTGATAATAAAGGTAATAAAACCATTTTTTTATACATTCAACTTACCTGTCAGATATATACTTAGCTATTTGACTCCGTCATCCGACAGAAATTTGAATTTCGCGCACACACTACCGGTAGGTCAGGTGATCTACCTACCTGGGCCGCTGGGTGGCCGGAATAGGAACCATTCCCGTTCTCTATCATATTTTTTCTGTCGGCCATACTGGCAACATCGTTGTGGGTATCTCCGGCTGGATTCGTATTTTGCATCGCAATTGATCTTCGTTTGGACTTCTCGGTGACGTATTTGGATTGACTGTACTGGCATACGCGATTGTGGACCGTTTATTGGATTTGATTTGGATTGCTCAACATGATGTCTGACTCTGGAAGTGTGGTGAGAATGTGTGTGAATGTGGGGTGCAAAGTTAGGATGCCGAAGGCATCGGTTGATCCTCATACTATTTTGTAAGAAAATGCAGGATGTATGAATGTTCTTTTGATAACACTTGTAATGAATGCAATGATTTGAGTGCGGAAGAATGGAAATCTCTAACTTCATATTTGAAGAAGTTGGAAAGAGACAGGGTGAGGAGGTCTTCTTCCAAGACCTTGCCTAGTTCTGTATCTAGCGGGGTTATCAGTAATGTTACACCCTCTTCTCCATTTACTGCCCCATCTAATGTAGTTTCTGCTCCTTTGATAGAACCAACAGATTCGGCATCAGAAATTGCTAATCTCAAAGCCGCCCTTCAGAAAATGGAAACCAAAATGGCGGCCATTGAAGGTAAGCAAAGTGAGTTAAGTGCTGTGGATAGTGATTTAAGTGTCCCCAGTGCTGTGGAGGGGGCGTCTGATTGTCTCCACAACGCTCCCAGGCCTAGACCTCTTTCAAGCTCCCAAGCCCAGAGGAGAAGGAATGTCAAAAGCCGTAAGGAGGTTGTGGAGGATCCCCAACAGTCAGACGTCCCTTCGGTTTTTTCTGTATTGCCACAGAATGCCAGAGAACGCTACAGAAAAAGAGTTCTACGGGAGTGTTTCTCCTCTTCGGAGAATTCTTCTCCTAAAAGAGGCTGGAGATCGGCGGATCTTTCTCGCCCCCTAAAAAGATGTTGGGATGAGCCCAGGATCACATCGAGTCCTGAACGTTTTCAGGAGGATTTTCCTACAGAAATTAAAAAGGCAAAGAATGTGCTTCCTTCCCCCACAGACTTGTGGGAACCAGTAAAAGACCGATCTTCTAGACCTCCGTTGGACAAGAACTTGGAAACGAATAGAATCCTTCGTAACATGCAGGATTCCATCACTTCGCTTGTGGGAGTTCTTTCAAGAAACCCTCCTAGAAGGAAAGATGCTTTCCTGCCTATAAAGAAGTCTAGGCTGTTGAGGGGTCAGACTCGCCATCAAGATTTGTCCTCGTCTGACTTGGAATCGGATTCTTCAGCCTTGCATAGACCTAGCAAGATCCGTTCTCCTGTCAGGCGCGAGTCTCCAGACAGGTGCAAAACGCCAGCCAAGCGTGAAGCGTCAGCCAGGTGCGAGACGCCAGACAGAAGCGTCGAGCTTTCTAAGCGCGAGACGCCAGCCAAGCGTGAAGCGCCAGCCAGACGCCAGGCGCAAGCCAGGCGCAAAGAGCCTAACAGGCGCAAGTCGCCAGACAGGCGCGTCGAGCCTGCCAAGCGCGAGAAGTCAGCCAGGCACGTGACGCCAGTTTGGCACCAGGATCCTGCCAGGCACGAGACGCCAGCTAGATGCGTGACGCCTCCAATGAGCGAGGCGCAAGCCAGGCGCGAGGATACTGCTGGGCGCGAGACATTAACCAGGCGCGTGACGCCAGTTTTGCACGAGGCGCCATCCAGGCGCGAGGATCCTGCCAAGCGCGAGACGCCAGCCAGGCGCGTGACGCCTCCAAGGAATGAGGCGCCAGTCAGGCGTGAGCAGCCAGCCAAGCGCAAGGCGCCAACTAGGCATGAGCCAGTCAGGTGCGAAGCGTCTACTAGTTGTAAGGACGTTGACTTACTTAGTCCTTCCCCTACTAGAAGTATTTCTCCTAGAGATCCTACATCTCATGATAGAGAATCTATCAGGAGAGAGCGATCCCCGTCTAACCTAGGCTTGAAGAGGTTTTCCTGAAGAAGAAGTCTCTACCAACGAGGGACTTTCTAATTATAACAAAGTCTAGCCTCGTTACTTCTAAAGGAATTTGGGGACTACTTAGTCCTGCTGCTCCTCCTCACCGAGATCGCTATTTTCGAGTACGAAAACTCCGAAATCCTCTGCTTTCCTAAAGATGAAGCCTGCGATTTCGATGAAAAAGGCTCTCCAATCTTTGGATTCCTGGCTTTTTGTCTAAGAAGGAGGCTCTTAGAACAGTATTGCTCTCCTCCCTCCAAGCTGACAGGGAGAGGAATATGGTATAAGACTGAAGAAGCTATGGGCTTGATGCTCCCCTCTTCTGCGGATTCAGATTTCTCTAGCCTAGTAGAGTCGGTTAGAAGACACTCTTTAAATTCTGCAAAGGCATCGTGGAGTATGTCTGAATTAGATCAGCACCTTAAGGGAATATTCCACGTATTAGAAGTTTTTAACTTCTTGGATTGGTCCCTTGGGGTGCTGGCTAAAAAGACTAGTGAGCCAGATTTTCTTGATCCGGAAGCCTTACACAGTGTCCTATCTTGTATGGATAAGGCTGCGCAAGATGGATCTGGCGAGTTAGCTGCCCTGTTCGGATCTGGAGTGGTAAAGAAAAGATCCCTTTACAGTTCGTTTCTGACTAAAGGAGTTTCTCCTTCACAGAGGTCCGCCCTACTTTTCGCACCGCTGTCAGATCATCTGTTTCCTTCACCTTTAGTAAAGGATATATCTAGATCCCTTTCTGAAAAGGCAACGCAGGATCTTCTGGTGCAATCCACGAAGAAGAATAGACCTGCAATACCTATTCAGAAGAAGTCTTCTCGTACTCCAGTTGTGCCCTTTCGTGGAGCATCCTCGACTCTACCTACTTCGAAGAGAAAGCCCTTCGACAAGCGAGGAAGGTCTTCCTTCCGCTCTTTTAAAAAGAGCAAGTAGCAGCCATGTCCTCCAAGCACAGGTAGGGGCCAGACTTCAACACTTTGTGGAGGCTTGGTCCTTAAGAGAAGCAGACCTCCCTGGACTCTGTCTGTTCTACAGAGGGTTACATCATTCCCTTCGTAGACAGACCTCCTTTAGCAACATCTCCGAAGGATTTGTCGACGAGTTACAAGGACCATGGACTGAGAGAGAGACTCCTGCAGACGGTGGTGTTGATGAGGGACAAGAAAGCAATAGAGATAGTGCGGGATCCATTCTCCCCGGGGTTTTACAACCGCCTTTTCTTAGTACCAAAGGCTTCGGGGGGATGGAGACCCGTACTGGATGTAAGCATCTTGAACCGCTACGTGGAGAAAAAGAAGTTCTCCATGGAAACTTCAGCTTCGGTTCTGTCAGCCCTGCGTCAGGGAGATTGGATGGTCTCCCTGGACCTTCATGATGCTACTTTTCATGTTCGATTCACCCATCGTCAAGAAAATACCTCAGATTTGTAGTACAAGGACAAATCTTCCAGTTCAGGGCCTTGTGCTTCGGCCTATCCACCGCTCCCCAGGTATTTACGTATCTGATGAGGAATGTGGCCAAATGGCTTCATTTAGAAGGGCTCAAAATCTCTATGTATCTCGACGATTGGCTAATCCGGGCCAAGTCGGAGAAACAATGTTTGGAGGACCTACAGACTATACTTTGAACCTGACAAGGACTTTAGGATTACTCGTGAACCTCGAGAAATCTCAGATGGTCCCCAGCCAGAACTTAGTTTATTTGGGGATTCGGATGGATTCGCGGGTTTTCGGGCTTTTCCATCCCAGGAAAGAATTGTTCGGGGCTTACAGAAAGTCTCGAGCTTCCTAGAGAAAGAACGGAGTTCAGTAAGGGAATGGTTAAGCCTTCTGGGAACCCTTTCCTCACTAGAACAGTTCATTTCTCTAGGAAGACTCCACCTACGCCCGCTTCAGTTCTTCTTAAGAAGAATTTGGAGTTGGAAGAACGGGCAACTTTCAGACACTTTCGGAATTCCTCTGGAAGTGAAGAATCATCTAAAGTGGTGGCTGATACCCCTGGAAAAGAACGAGGGCTTGTCTCTAGAGGTTCGGAACCCAAACCTAATCTTGTTCTCAGACGCTTCAGAGAAGGGATGGGGAGCGACTCTAGGGGACAAAAGAAGTATCAGGCCAATGGACGAAGGATCAACAAGACTGGCATATAAACACCAAAGAGCTTTTTTGCTGTTCTCCTAGCCTAAAGCCTTCAAAACAGAGGTAATAGGTCAAGTGGTAACAGGTCAACACGGACAACACCACAGCGTTGGCCTATATCAGGAAACAAGGGGGAACTCACTCTTTTTCTCTGTTCCAGATAACAAAAGAACTGTATTGGACAAAAGACAAGAATGTGACTCTCCTCACAAGATTCGTGAGAGAGAAAAATGTCAGAGCAGACAGGCTAAGCAGGTTAAACAAGTGCTCCCCACAGAGTGGACCCTTCACAATCAGGTTTGTCAAACTCTGTGGTCCCTGTGGGGCAGACCTCAAATAGACCTATTTGCCACCTTCCTATCCAGAAGCCAAGCTTCGAAAGCAATTGCTAGAGCCCGAAGATACTCAACTATTCGGGTCTACCAATCCAAGTGGGATGTTTTCAGAAGATGGTGTAAGAAGAATAAACTGTCCTCCTCCGATACCTCTGTGACCAACATTGCTGATTTTCTGATTTTCCTTAGGGAAAAATCTCTATTATCAGTTTCAACCATTAAGGGTTATCGGAGTATGCTCTCTGCTGTTTTTCGAAACAGAGGTTTGAAGATAGCAGAAGATAAGGATCTCCACGACCTTATTAGATCATTTGAAACCTCAAAAACCATTTCTCCTCGTACTCCGAACTGGAACTTAGATGTGGTTCTAAAATTCCTGTTGTCAAATAGATTTGAGCCTCCTCACAACGCGTCGTTTAGGGATCTAACGAGAAAATGTATATCTTGTTGTCCTTTAGCGACTGCGAAAAGGAATTAGCGAAATCCACGCTCTAGATTCTCGAGTGGGATTTAAGAGTGATGCTGCAATTTGTTCTTTCCAGACTCTGTTTCTGGCCAAGAACGAGAACCCTTCAAAACCCTGGCCAAAGAGTTTTGAAGTTAAAGGGCTTTCAAATCTCGCAGGAGAGGAATTGGAAAGATCCTTATGTCCAGTTAGAGCCCTGAAGTTTTATCTAAAGAAGAACGAACTCAAGGGATGTAAACAAAGCCTGTGGTGTGCAGTTCGGGATCCTAGTAGACCCATGTCAAAAAATGCTTTAGCATTTTTTGTTAGGAGCATTATTACTGATGCTCATAGTAACTGCACTGAGGACTCTTTCGGGACTCTCCTCCCAGTGAAGGCTCATGAGGTAAGAGCTGTGGCCACTTTCCATTAGCTTTTCATAAGAACCCATGTCCTTTAAAAAGACATTGATGGATGCGACTTACTGGAGGTGTGATTCAGTTTTCGCATCTCACTACCTTAAGGACGTTAAAGTGACATATGAAAAGTGTTTCTCTCTAGGTCCTTTTGTATCAGCGGATACAGTGCTGGGGCTTGGAACACATAGCAATCCTTAGAAAATTTGTATTTTTTTTTTATTGTACGTAGATCTACCTTGTGAGACGGGTTATTGATTTTCTGCTGACTAGAATGCTTGTTGTCGCACGGGCGTCCTTGCTTGGGTCAGTAGGGAATGAGGAGGCGTCTTACTGGCAAGATTGTACAAAAATTTTTTTTTAAATTTTATTTTTGTGCTTTTAAGTGTACGAATGTTTGTAATTCGAGTTTGTGGTTGTTTGCAAGGAGTTAGGGGATAACTTCTTACAATCTTAGAACTAACATGGTTAGGTTAAGGTGATCGGGATCGGTGTTGTGCTCCTTGATTAAGGTTCTTGTCAAGTAAGTGGATAAGCACCCATTGACATAGTCCTTCCAGGCTCTGCCGAGTAAGCGGATAAGACCCCTTTGGCAGACCCACAAGAACTCTTAGCCATAGATCAATATCTCGCTGAGGCTCTTGAGACTGACTAGACTCCTGGATTGCATTCATGAAGAATCTTCGTCTAAAACAGGTAGGAACCAAGGTTTTATTTTTTTATTTATTACCTACAACGATTGTTGTGATTCCTGTTTAAATCTGTAATTAGCTGTCTCTGACCCACCTCCAATGGTGTGAATCAGCTAAGTATATATCTGACAGGTAAGTTGAATGTATAAAAATGATATTGTTATGATACAATAAAGTTTTATACATACTTACCTGGCAGATATATATACGATTTATACCCACCCTACCTCCCCTCAGGAGACAGGCGGTATAGAAAAAATATGATAGAAAATGGGAATGGTTCCTATTCCTGCCACCCAGCGGCAGGTAGGTAGATCACCTGACCTACCGGTAGCGTGTGCGCGAAATTCAAATTTCTGTCGGATGACGGAGTCAAATAGCTAAGTATATATCTGCCAGGTAAGTATGTATAAAACTTTATTGTATCATAACAATATCATTTACCTTATATATTATTGGCATATCTTCATAACAAATAGCCTATTTGAGGAATAATTCTAAATCAATGTAACAAACTTAACTGTGCGATCCCAGCTGAGAAAATGTAAACATTGAGTTACGGTTGCTCAACAGCAACCTTTATCTTTCGGTAACATTTTAGAAACTTCAGTGGTAGTTGTAATTATGGTAGTGATAACATTTAGGACAACAATATTAATTTTTCATTGAAAGTTTCTCATACATATCACAATATTGATCACATTTACCACCATCATAGGGATTTCAGTCTGGTTCGGCTTCGTTGTCGATATCATAAGCATCATCTTCAGTACCAAACATGGCATTTTCGAAATGATTTTATGACACTCAATTTTCACGTTCCCTATACTTTTATAATAAAAATGCAGTGAACATCACATGAGGCAGCACGTGAAACTGTTTGTTTTTGTTTAGAATAATTCACTCTTATGAACGATAATTGTGTACAATAATTATCGTTCATTATTGTAATTTTACTAGCGGTTGTTTGAGAATGGTGACGAAACAAGACAATGATTTCCCTTTTAGGCAATGTTAGTATGAAAAAAAGCACGATGTAGAATCTGCTTTGTTAAACCCACCTTTGATAATTTATATAAGGAATTTATCTCTGAATTAAGTTCCATTCGGCAACTAAAGACAGTGATGATATTGGTAAAATGCAATCAGTTGATTTCTTTAAGACTGTAAACAAAACTAGAATGCAAATGATGCATCATCGCTCTGTTCATATATTGTTATACAATGATGCATGCAATATGATTACAGCAAAACAAGTTTTATGAAAATTATTATTCTCAATGCAACTATTATTCTACTTTTGCAAGGGATATCTATCAGTGTAACAACCTAACCGAGGCAATGACTCTCTCTCTCTCTCTCTCCTCTCTACTCGTCCGTCTCTCTCCTCCTCTCTCTCTCTCTCTCTCTCTCTCTCTCGTCTCTCCACTCCTCCCTTCCTCCGGCTTCGTCCTCCTCCGTCCCCCCCTCGTCTCCTCTCTTTGCATTTCTCTCTCTCTCTTCGTCCCCCTCAATCGCTCAATCTCCCCCCCCTCTCTCTCCCCTCTCTTCTCTCTCCCGTCAACTCTCTTCTCGATCCTTCCCTCTCTTCTCTCTCTCTCTCTCCTCTCCCTCCCCATTTCATTGACTGTAATGCTAATGATACGTCCTCCAGTTAAAAAATTCTGGTTTTTAGAATTCTGATGAAGCGAGTTATTGTAAACGTATGACATAAACAACCGAATTGAGAAACAGCTGATTTCTAACGGGTAAACTCATTTTACCGTAACTATCAAGCGTTTTTAAGAGCTCCGTTAAAATTGTCACGTTGTTATACCCTAGTAACATGCCATTAGGATTGCTTAGTCATTACAGGCCCATTGCTCACTGCTGACATCATGATCCTGTGCTACTTTCCTCAAGCTCTGGACCCCAGGATATATATGTTCATTTCTTTTGTGTGGGTTATTTTGCCGTAAGGTATAAATGATGGATGGCTTTTTTGCTATTACTATCTACTCCCATTTAATGAACCAAATAATGTTCTTGACCCAGAATTTTTTCATTCTCCTACCTTGGCTCAACCCCTAAGTCCATGTAAACAGTCTGAACTGTAATTAGCGTGGGGTCCAAGAACCAGAAAGCATATCCAGTAGGATTTACTGGGATTCCTGGAGCCTTCCATTGGTTTTTCCATGTCCGGTTTTAACAGAATATCAGTTCCATCCTACCTTCCTTGAGCACTGGGCCACTACCTGGAGCTTGATTCTGATGTTGTAAGGACCCATGTTTTGAGAGGTTATAGAAGCATATGGCCTTCTCCCTTCTTCCCTCTTGATCATGCTTGCCTCTCTTCCACTTTGCTATCCCTATATCTGGACATGTTGATATACAAGATGAAGACCCATATGGCAGCTCCTACAGGAAGGCTAAGAGGTTTTTGTATGTACATTGTCCTCTTTCGAGGTGACTGCAGTCACTGCAACCATTGCGGAAGCTGCATACCGTGAGTGAGTTATTTGACTGGTTTACTAATCCTCATGATTTATTCCCTGAGCTGTCCATAGTAGGAAGGAATCGGCATGAACCTACTGGTTTCCAGTCCTCCAGATGTGAGTCTACTTGTGCCTATTCACCCACTGTCTTTCAAAAATTCAGGTATTGACTACAAAAGTAGACGACTTTGAGTGGCATGATCAATTGGTTCATGAACTTTCTTTGACAGATTCCCTAGATGTGTCTGGTGACCTCAGTCTCTCAATGTTGAGGAGCAGATGATTGGTAGTGCATACCCTTGTCCACCTAGATCAGATACTAATAACAAACTACCTGGCCTGTTATGTTTTTGTTCTGGTTCTTGGGGTTGAAGATCATTCTCAGTTTTCTCCCTTGAATAGGAACTTAATTCCTTAGTCATGGCAAGGACTAGCTGTTATGGTCCTTCAAAAGTGAGTTAGGTTAGGCTCTCTCTCTCTCTCTCTCTCTCTCTCTCTCTCTCTCTCTCTCCTCTCCTCTCGTTCTCTCTCTCCTCCCTCGCTCTCCTCCTTCTTCTCCTCTCTCTCTCTCTCCCCCTTTGGAAGGCACCTTTCCCAAAGTTGGGATTTTCATGATGTTTTTGGGAGGATTTTGTTAGTGGGAGAGGGCATTAATAGCCAGAGTGAGTACCTAGCATACACTTACCAGTTGTACCTGGGATTCTCAACTCATAGATATGTCCACACGTATGTAAGGCCCCGTCCACACGGTCGAGCTTTGGTCGACGAACTTTGTCCGATGTGACGTCAGAAGCGGAGAAACAGCGAGAAAAGTCAGAACTTTGCCGCGGTGTCTCCGCTTCTGACGTCACATCGAACAAAGTTCGTCGAGCAAAGCTCGGCCGTGTGGACGGGCTAAGAGATTGATTCCTTGATTGACTCATCAGGGAATTCTTTCTCTTTTTCTTCCTGATTGTTCCCCTATTCAAAGGTCTTTTCTCAGTGAGAAAATACCTTGTATCATGTGGACTCACCTTGCAATATTTATATTCTGTGTTGAAACTGTGTAAAGTGCAAGAGTGCTCTTGACCAGCAAATGTTTTTCTTACAGTTAAAAAATTAATATCTGTACAGTAAAGTGGTACCTCAAGATACGAAATTAATCTGTTCCGAGGCAGCCTTCGTATCATGAGTTTTTCGTATCTTGAACCGCATTTTACATGTAAAATGGCTAATCCGTTCCAAGCCCTCCAAAAACACCCCAGTAAATTTCATAATAAGCTAAATTGACCTATAAACAATGAAATACTACAACAATTTGGACCATTCAATACCTAACTTAATACGTACTAGTAGTACTAATATGTATGTACCTGTAAATAAAGTGTATTAGTGTACATGGTATACAAGAAATACTGTACGTACATACGTACGTATACAGTAAAATGTGGAAGCTTACCTTTCAAGTGAGGCTATCTCCGAAAGTGGTGACAGAGAAGGAGGACAAACGGCAGATACATACACTTAACTTTATGAAACACATAAAAAAATGTCAGGAAAACATAATCTAAACTTTACAAAACACATTAACAAAACTGTAACACTTAACTTTACAAAAATTTAAATTAAATTTTTTTTTGGTCTATTTTTTATTTTTACATTTGTTCATGACACTTACCTGTCAGATATATATATAGCTGTATTCTCCGAAGTCCGACAGAATTTCAAAACTCCCGGCAAACGCAGTAGTCGGCCAGGTGGTTAGTACCCATTCCTGCCGCTGGGAGGCGGGTGTCAGGAACCATTCCCATTTTCTATTCAGATTTTTCTCTGTCGCGGTCGGGTAAACAACTGTTTACAGACCTCCGCCTAGGATTTTGGAAAACTCTTTTGTTCACTTGAGTATTTGATTGTCTCTCTTGGTTTTTGAAACTTGCTCGGTGGAATTGGCATATGCGATTGTGGTTTTTCTTTGGATTTGGTTTTGGATTTCTCTAATATGTCTGGATCTTCTGCACTAGTTTTAGAGTGGTGTACTGTGCTAGAGTGTAAGGTGAGGCTACCGAAAGCTTCGTTGGATCCTCATACAGTATGCATGAAATGTAGAGATCATATTTGTTTGATGAATGATAGGTGTAAAGAGTGTGAAAGGTTGACCGAAAATGAATGGAAGACTTATGATTCGTATGTTCGTAAGCTTGAAAGGGATAGAATCAGAAGATCTTCCTCCAGAAGTGCTTCTGTTAGAAAAGTAAGGGTAGTAATTCGCATTCTAACCTCCTGTAGAGGTTGTTACAATCTAACCCTGTGTATTTGCCTTCGGGCAATGAAGTTATTGCTTCAGAAGGTATTGCCCTTTCTTCCATCATGGAGTCCGATTCGTGCACTAGAATCGAAAGTGAGTGCATTGAAGACCACAGTAAAGTGTAGTGGAAACATTAGTGCCCCTAGTGTAGTGGAGGGGGTCGTCAGATCGGTCCCATAGTGTCTCTAGAATAGAACCTCTGTCGGACTCCCAGGACTCAGGATAATGGACATGTCGAAAACCGGAAAGAGGGCTACAGGAAATTCCCACCGGTCTGGCGTCCCTTCAGCAGCGCCTGTGGGACGCTTCCCAGGCTGCCGAAGCGTGTGATCGAGCACGGATATTGAAGGAGTGCTTTTTCGTCCTCTGAGGGATCCTCTCCTTACCGGGGATTGGAGCTCTCAGAGGGCCTCTCACGAGGAGAAACGCGTTTGACACTAGGTGCCGCACAGGCGGCCAGCGTCTTTCTCGTCCTCTTAGAGAGGTTTTAAGGAAGTGGACGCTTCACGTCCTACTTCTCGTCCTGTTCTTTCATCATCACCCAACACTTCGAAGAATTGACGCCTAAGAAGAGAGGCAGGACGTCTTCTGATGAGGACGCTTTTGAGAACTATCATCGTCTTAGAGTTCCAAAGGAAGAAGAGGCTCCAACTCGCCCTTCTTCGCATATGATGAGTCCTTCTCCTGAACGTGGAACTTCACCATCTAGTGAAACTCGTATGCAATTGCGTCAACGATTGTCGGCTTTCTTCGCAAGAGGAGAAGAAGAGCCCCAAAGACATAGAAAGGATCTTTGGCTTCCTGTTAAGAGATCGAAACAACCCTTGTTGTCCTCTTCTGGATCCTTCAGACTCGACCGAGAACACGCAAGTGTTTCCGGAGAGAGAGTTTCCAGAAGTAGGAATGCGGACAGAAGCGTTAGGTGTCGCACAGGCGGCCCTCGCTTTTGTCAGGAGGATGAGAACGATCAAGAGAAGCCTCGTACCGACGTTCGCCGGACTTCTGCATCAACTCGACGCCTCTATCAGGAGAGAGCCTACCAACGCCAGAAAGTATCAAGGCGTTCGAGAAGACTCTAAAAGTCAAAGAGAGCAATGTTTAGATTATGTTTCGGATCTTACCCCTCAAGAAAGAGAAGTACTGTATAAATATCGACGGGAGGCTCGTGCTTTAGAATATGATAACTTGCGACGCTTGAAAAGAGATCGTAAGACTCACCAGGACGCTCGAGAGGACGCCCCGATACAAGTTAAGCGTCCTAAGTGAAGTTTGAAAGACGCTCGACGTCCATTAGAGCATGTCCCGCTTCAGGACGCTTTTGAGGACGCTTCTTTGATGGATAAACGTCTTATAGACATTAGAGTCCAGCGGGATCGGAAGCTTTCATTGGCAGACGCGCGACTTCCTGCGAGTCCTAAGTCTCGCTCCCTTAGCAAGGGCGCTCGCGATGACGATAGACACTCGACTAATCGGGATTCTCGGAAAGAGAAACGTACTCAACTGAGAGAAGATCAACAGGAATCCCGCAAAGAGGCTTTTGAAGAACCTTTGCCTCTAATGACTTCGAAAAACAAGGCTTTACAAGAGAGTCTTAAGTTGTTCCGACACGGCATACAAACCTTCGGTCCTTTTACAATAGGAAGGTACTAGCGGCAGCTGGATAGGTCGTAAGCTTTCGAACAGGGGTTCGGTAGCGTTAACTGCTTGTCCGACAGGCTGCGCGCAAGCGAGCTACTGGGAGGTAAACAAATCACTTTTGCTTTTGGCCTGCTGGCGTGTAGACGTGTATCATCGCTCTCTGCCCGCTTCATCGTCGTTGCTTTCGCATGGTTGTGTTTTTCTTTTTCTATTTATCTAGTGAAACTGAATTGTAAGTACAATCATTTCATATTTATTTCCATTGAATTCAATTGTGAATTAAAGGATCTTGGTTTCCCCACGCCCTCCGATTACCCGAGTGCCGGGACTGAAGGGCGTAAGTGCGGGAATCATTTTCCCATGATGATCCTCGTATTGTGTATGCTCGGTGCCGAGGGCGGGAGAGCGCTCGCTCCGAGCGTATATTTTGGTTGGAAATGTGTAGATGAAAATCGTAAGTAAGTGCTCTTTTCATTTATATTTTTTTGACCTGTATGCTCGTTGCCGAGCGAATGCGCTCGGCACGAAAACTTATTCTGTATGGAAGTGGAATCGCAAGTACAGTATTCTTTTTCATTTTCATATATTTATTTTGATTGTAGCAATACTCATTTTGGATCAGTTTCCGCTCTTACCCAGAAATTGATCCTTTCCCCTTTTTATTTGAATGAAGTGAAATCGCAAGTGCAGTTCTTTTTCATTTTCATATTTTATTGAGATTGCATTATTTACTTGGATCAATGTTTCCGCTATTTCCCGGAATTGATCCTTCCCCTTTTTATTTGTATGAAGTGAAATCGCAAGCGCAGTATTCTTTTTCATGTCTATATTATTTTGATTGCCTCAGTTCATTATGGATCAAGGTTTCCGTTCATAATCGGGAATGGATCCTTTTTACCCTTGCGCTCGGTACCGAGGGCGCAAATGCGCTCGATCCGAGCCCTTATTCATTGTGAAGTGAATCGTAATGCAAGATTCTTTTTCATTTTATTCCTTTTATTATTGATTGCATCAATATTTATTTTGTTCAAGTTCCGCTCAGTAGGGGAATTGATCCTTATGCCCTTGCATTCGGTGCCGAGGGCACGATTGCTCTCGGGCTCTTATTATTATTGTTGGGTACATGGGTGTTGTGCGGGGGGGGGCGGGGGAATGGGGACAGAATCCCCCCCCCCCCCCCCCCCCCCCCCCCCCCGCCCCCCCCCCCCCGCTCAACTCCCACAGATGGCCCTTTTCCCTTCGGGGGGGGGAGGTTATCTGGGTTCTTCTCCTCCCCGCCCCGATCCGTCGAGCGCGGGGGAGGGCGCTCGGTGCCCGATGTATAATTGTATTCGGGGTGGCTTCCGCTCGTTCGGTGTGGGGCTCACCCCCCCGCGCGAGGGGACTTACCCCTAACTAATCACTACTACTGTTTATTTCCGCAGGTGCTATTGCCACGAGGGTGGACCTTGGTGAGGTATGGGGTCCTTCCATTTGCAGGGCGTGCTAGTGTCCAGGGGCTGCGGTCTATGTCTGGGCCTACTGCGGTCAACCCATGGAGTGGTGACCACGCTCCAGGTGACGACGTCCCTCCTCACCTGGTGTACTCGCCTCACGTGGGTAACAGTCTTGCCTACAGCCGCTGTGAAGTGCCGTTCGCCGTACCGAGAGGGGGGCGTGCCGCCGCCGCGTCGTTTGGTTGCCGCGCTGCCGCGACCACACTTCCGCTGCCCTAGAGCTCGCCCCTGGACCTGCCGCCGGGTACCATTATGTTGCTGGCTGCTGCTCCACTTCCTGTGTTTCCGGTGCTGCCTGCCGTACCTGCCGATTCTGGGCTGACTGTCCATGCAGTTGCTGTCCTGGCTGTCCCTGCCGTTGCTGCGCTGGCTGTCTCCGTTGCTGCGCCGCTTTGTCTGCCTGCTGTGCGGCTGTGCCTGCTGTTCCTGAGATGCCCATACCTGCTGACGTCGTCCCTGTTCGTGGTGGTACTACCCCAGACTTTGGTCTGTCTGTACAGGTGCGTCCGGCCGCCCTGTGGCTTCGGCTACAGCAGCCCCGGCTCCGCCCTGGA
>NC_087205.1:70748019-70820562 GCF_015104395.2 Macrobrachium nipponense
AAGAGAGTAGGGGAACTTCATGGTCTTTACTATGATGTACGACACTCCAGGGGATGGGGATCTGTGACGCTCGATTTCGTCCCGAAACTTCGTTGCGAAGACTCAGAAACCTTCGGTCCCTGACGACAGGTTCGAGTCTTTCACGATCCCTTCCTAATGGACTTCACCGATAATGATGCGGATGAGATGCTGCTTTGTCCTGTGAGGGCGCTACGGCGCTATCTGAAGAGAACTCGGCACCCTCAGGCCTGAGTGTCGACGCCTCTTCGTTAGCACCGGGGTAACCAAGAAAGAAGTATCCAAGAACACTCTTTCTTTCTGGCTGCGTGAGGTCATCAGGAGGGCATATGAGTCTGATGGTAGTGACGACATCCGTACGTCCCGTCCGAGAGCTCATGAAGTCAGAAGTATTGGCCCCCCCCGTCGTTGGCGTTTCGTAAGAACAATCTTTCCGTGGCGCAGGTCCTGAAGGCAGGTGTCTGGGCTAACCAGACTACCTTCACCTCCTTCTACCTTCAGGATATTGCCCACAGGTCCTTGGATACCTTTTCCTTGGGACCCGTGGTGGCTGCTCAACAAGTTGTGTAGCTAACCCAGACCATCGCAGGCTGAACAGCATCGAGTCCTGGTGTGACTGTGCGGATGGATGTGAGAATGAGTGACTGGCTTCTCTTCCCATCTTTTCCTCCTCCTCTACCTGTGGGCAGAGGGTCACGGTCGTCACTACGCTGGATGAGGACGAGATGCAGGTGAGTACTCGACAGAGCCCCATCCTATCCCTTTCACTAGGGATAAGAAGACAGAATATCCACCACTTCTCCTACAAGGGGGGGGGAAGTGGATGCCAACAAGAGACAAACCCATGACTTATATTTGCTCCTGTACAGGAACAAGTTCTTACATTGCTGGTACGAAGAGACACGCTTGCCTCTCTCTTAGTACTTGGTCCAGAGGTCTGACCATTGATCCTGCGGTGCACACCCCGATCAATCGGTCAGAGGCTTGGATCCCTCCCTCGCTCTTACGACCAGGGAGGCATTCCAAGGTTGGGCGAACACCCGTCTGTTCACAAAAGACTCAGATTCCTCCCACCAAGAAGTGAGTCTTCCTATTGTAAAAGGACCGAAGGTTTGTATGCCGTGTCGGAACAAATGACAATTTTGTCCAAAATTGCATTTTTCCTAAACTATACAAACCTGATGTCCTTTTGCACATAGTCCCACCTCATGCCACCCCTCACTCTGCAGTTTTTTTGCTTGGGCCAAAAGCAAAAGTGATTGTTTACCTCCCAGTCGCACGCGCGCGCCTGTCAGACAAGCAGTTAACTACCGAACCCCTTGTTCGAAAGCTTACGACCTATCCAGCTGCCGCTAGTAACCTTCCTATTGTAAAAGGACCTCAGGTTTGTATAGTTAGGAAAAATGCAATTATGGACAAATTGTCATTTTTATTCTATTCCTTTTCATGTAACTAATTACAAGCTATTGGACCAATTCTCTGTTACTATTTCATGGAGCGGCACAGGTTGAGCCCAGAAAAGGGATTTTGACAGAGGAAAAATCTATTTCTGAGCGAGAGACCTGTGCGCCCAGTGAACCCACCCTTTGTTTTTCCTCACCCTAGACTGGTCTAAGCTTGGGATGCTATGAGGAATGTTTAGGTACGCATGGGTGGTAGAGTGGTGGCAGGCAGTAGTGGGATGTAGAACAGCACCTTGTAGTAACGGGGGATGTTGGGAGAGGAGATAACTAATTGGTAAGAGACCTCTGAGAGTGGTTTTTCACGCCCAGTTACTATACCGACACCCTATATGGGTGAGCGAGCTAGGCATATGCCCGGCATTCCATGCAATTTTCTTCTGGTATATATAGCAGTTTTTATACCTTAGAAATGATGCTTTAAGGAGCATTTCACTGGGTGGCACAGGTCTCTCGCCCAGAAATAGATTTTTCCTCTTTCAAAATCCCTTTTCTGGGCTCAGCTCGTGTCGGCCTATGAAAGTAATCCTTAACATCATCTTTCTAGGTAAAATTATCCATAAAAATTACCAGAGAAAAAACAAAATTAAGAAAATGTCAGTAAGACTGACATCGCTCACTCTAAAAAGAAGTGTCGGTATGATATAGAGCGAGTGTGGAACACTACCACGAGACACACCAATTAGACTTCCCTATCAGAATCCCCCTAAGAAGAGAGCCGATACCAACGGGCGATGCAGCCTCTACTACTACTACTAGAGGACGCCACGGACAGCAGCGCCCCTAGCGGTCATCCTTAAAATTTAGCGCCAGCGTCTAGACGCAGATTTTCCTTGTGCTATTTTTTCTCTGGATTTATCTTATATTCTACGATGGAACGCTCAGCAATTGCCACGGCTAAGTTAAGTAACTCATAAGTAATATTTTATCACAGTTTTATCTTCCGGGTACCAGTATTTTCCTTTTTTTATAGGTCATATACGGTTCCCCGGTTGTCTCGTGGCGGCCATGCCGCTTCGTAAGAAAATTCCCGGTCTTCCATACTGGGACTTCTTATACTTATGGGCTTACTTTATCACGTTCATTGTTTTTACATCGAGTTTTAGCTAGTTAGCCCTCTTACCATTTCTTCTTAGCTTGGTATTTAGGGCTATTATTATTTTATTCTGGCCCAGCATCCCGGCTCTTGCTCTACATCGGCTATCGCTGGCTCCGAGTAGGCTCCTGTTTCTTGGAATAGTTTGCCTCCTCCTGGGCTTCTTTCTCTTTTACTAAAAGTGTCTCTTCCACCTTTCGATGTATTTTTATTATTATTAGTTTAGGGTGTTAGGCTAGCCTAGGTGCTTGTTCCATGTATTGGTACAGCTTGGTTCACGTGGCCCTACCACGGTTGTGTTGTTCGCGGCCTAGGCCACTGGGGGTCACGTGTTCCATTGCACCTTACCCTGCCCCTTCCCTCCCTCTCTGATGTAGGGAGGAGCTGGGGGACCCCTTGGTTGTCATAACAACCTCATAGCCTTCTCTCACATTCCGGAGGTGCCGGGGGGTTCCGCCAGCAGGGGGTATAGGGCGACCACTATGAGGTACCGGGTCTCCATACGGGTAGTTGGTGAGGCGGGGAGGAGTAGGCCATCCCTTCCCCCTTTCCTCGCTCCCGCCGCGTTTCACCGGGACCTCCTTCCCCCCCTACTCATTACTCAGCCACCTCCCTTACGATATGAAAGGGGCCTTCCGTCGCAGCCGGGGCCCCTTTGGTTATAGGATATTGGCTCCGCTAGCGGGCAGGGTGGGTGCCATGGATGGTCGATTGCTTGCCTACTATATCCTTTTTTCTCTCCCCCGCTACCGGAAGGGAGCTTACCCTTACCTACGCACTCTTCTAGTAGACGGGTGGAGAAAAGTTGGTTTTTATGTTATTACCATGCTATGTTAAGGATATATACCCTAATTTAAGATATTTTACAATGAATTGTTTATTATAATATTTATGTTATCACCATCCCCGCCATTATCCGTTGTGGTTTCCATTACCACCACTCCTAGTTGGTTGATTCTTGTGCCTCCGCCACTGGCGGAGCCATAGCCTTTCTTCCAACATGGTTACCACACGTATTTTAGCAGGGCTCTGGTTTTATCTAACTTTATCGCTCCGGCACCAGCGGAGCATATGTTAGGCTGTAAGTGTTACTTTGTACTCATGTGACGTTTTCACTTACAGGCTACCAACTGCCAGGTCCTCGCTTGTAATGCGACGCTGCACGACCCCTGCGGACATGACGAATGCAGGTCTCACGCCCCATGTGCCACCTTGTTCAACGAGGCTATCGTCTGGCATCCCGAGGCCTGCACTATATGTTACGACCTGGTCGATCAGCTGGTTGGTGGGGTAAGACCATTATGAGGTTATTTATCAATTTACTAACACTTTTAGTTCGTAAGTTTGTTAACCCTGTCCGCAATTGGTAGCTAATTCAGCCTTTCTTTCAGGCTAGCGGTGTGAGGGAAAGTCGCCCTCGCCACCCTGAAAGCGTGGTCGTGGGCGGCTTTGGGAAGAACGCCGCCAAGGGCCAGCCCTATATATTGGATAGGAAGCTGGCCATGCAGATCTTCCCGGCGGGCAAGTCGACGGGCTACGTCGACCCCTTGGCCGCCGCCCCCGTCATAGCCGCCATCCAGCAAGAACTCCAGCAGTCGTTGGGGGTCGGAGCCGCCCAGGAGCCAGTTCCAGACGTCGCCGGCCTGGACCTGAATCTTGACCACCGATGGCGGTAGTGAGTGAGGGATTTGTTGGTTGAGGTAGGTTTGTCGGGAGCCCAAGGGTCTTTCCTTGGGCGCTCCTGGTATCTTCCTCCTGTCCCTTCTTCTTCCGCCTCTTTCCAAGGCTTTCCGGGATCCGAGATCCCTAGCCGCACTCCCCGCCCGCTCTCTCTGTACCTCCCAAGGAGAAGGGAAAGAGAGAACCGAAGACATTGTCTAAGACGACTTCTAAGAAGTCGTCTTCGTCTTCTTCGGCTAGGAAGTCATCGACTTCTTACGCCGACGCGGTGAAGGCTAAGCCAAGCTCTTCCCAGTCGAAGAGCTCCAGAGGCAAGGCTTCGAAGGAGAAAGCTCGCGCTACCTCCGACTCGTTGCCTTCTCCCGCCTCCGCTGCCCCCTCTCCGGCTATGCCGGCAGGGGTGGCAAGCACCAGCTCCTGCGTTCCTTCCTGTCTCACCAGGAATGATGGAGCAGGTAGGAGTGATGATTGGTTCCCAAATCTCAGCTTTGGGAACACGTTTTGAGCAGATGTTCGCACAATTGTCGAGCTCTCTGTCTCAAACTGGACAGACGGTCCAGGAACTCTCGAATAGAGTAAGAGAGAATGAGGATCGGATGGTTGGGCTATCCCAGGCTTCCTCCCCCAGTATCCCCTGCTTCTAGCACGGGGATTCTCCAAACTCCCGTCTTACGACTCCTTGCCAGCTTTCTCTATGGACAATCCATGGAGAGTAGCGGCTTACGCTCCCTTTAAGGACGGGATGATTTCGATCCCGGAGTTTGGCACTCGAAGGATTGAGGACTTCGAGTTCTATCCTCCGGGTCTGTCACAGCCTTTCATGGGATATGCTAGGCTGACGTCAACGGCTCTTACAAGGGAGGACAAGATCTCGAAGGAGTCAGTCCTATATAGTAGAGATCACGCCCAACGGGAATGGGTTCACTGCCTTGAGGACTGGGAGTGTACTAATACTAAACTCCAGGCCTATAAGAGCCCCTTCACTATTTTCGCCACGGAAGAGGATGGTCTCTCTTCCGTTCGCCACGAAATTGGTGGAGAAGGCTCTTCAGGCAGTCCTCAAGGATGAGCCCGTTCCACAGTTGAGAGAGTCGGAGTCCACTTCTCCACTCTTTCCCGCCTTCGGAGAGTTATGGGAAAACCTGCCAGCTACTTTCACGCAGGGTAAACTCAAGCCGGACTGCGCTATGGACCAGTTCGGTGAGAAGTTACCTAGGCTGCCGGACTCCCTAATCCAGGGCAGAGTTCGATGCGCGAACTAGGTTTGGCAGGTCCTTAACTCACTCATCGTCACGGAAATGGCTGCGCTATCTTACGCGAACGAACGCTATTCAAAATCCTAGCGAAATCGCAATTTCAGACGGTTCTGTTAGACGCTTTTGACTTCTTCCAAGCCAGGAAGAAACTGTCGAAAGCATGTTCTTCAAGAGTGACCATTAGGCACGAGCCTAATAGACTCTTGACTGCCAGCATGTGGGGAGCGGATCTCTTCCCAGAGTCAGCAGTGAACGAAGTCCACCACGAAGCTGCTAGACTCAACCAGAGCCTTAGAGCTAGGTGGGTATTTCCTCTAAGAGGAAACAGGAATCCGTTCCCACTGCTGGCAAGAAACCAAAGAAGGCTGGTAGGAGGTTCCAGCCATATAAAAAACTCCAGCATCAGCAGCAGTTTGTGCAGGCAGTCCCAGTCACCCAACAAGGACAACCTGCTACATCTAAGCAAACTCAGCCTTTCCTCCTGGTGCCCCAGCAATCGCAAACTTCGACATTCCTATGCTATCTCGCCTGCCTTTAACCCTTGCTTATGAGGCTCAAGGCTACTCTCAACCGAGAGGTAGGGCGAGAGGTTACTTTCGTCACCGTTGGCGCAGGAAGGGGCACAAGGAGTAAGCAGTTCAGAGGAGGGCGTGGTGGCCAACCCGCCCAATCAGCAATGAGGCTCCCCAGGTAGGAGGGAGGCTGTTCCTCTTCCGCCACAGGTGGGGTTCAGCAATTGGGCACAGAGCATAGTGTCCAAAGGATTAGGCTGGAGCTGGATCCAAGATCCTCCTCCAATTCAAATCATCCATCATAGGTACCATCAAAGGAATTGATAGATTTACGCGGAAGAACTCCTTCAGAAAGAAGCTATTGCGAGAGTCAAACATCTAAAATTTCAAGGTCGCTTATTCAGCGTGCCAAAGAAAGGCTCAACAAAAAGAAGGGTAATCTTAGACTTGTCAAAGCTAAACTCTTTCATTCGCTGCGACAAGTTCAAGATGCTTACCCTCTCGCAAGTAAGGACCTTACTTCCGCGTGGAGCCGTCACATGCTCCATCGATCTTACAGACGCATACTATCATATCCCGATAGCCAGGCACTTCCGCCCATTCCTAGGGATTCAGGCTAGGAAGTCAGACATTCTCATTCAAAGTGATGCCCTTCGGTCTGAATGTAGCCCCCAGGGTATTCACAAAGATAGCAGAAGTGGTTGTACAACAATTGAGAGCTCAGGGAATCATGGTAGCGGCATACCTCGACGATTGGTTAATCTGGGCACCAACAGTCGAGGAATGTCTCAAAGCTACCAAAAAGGTAGTTCACTTTCTGGAACATCTGGGGTTCCAGATAAACAAAACGAAATCCAGACTTGTTCCGGAATCTCGTTTTCAGTGGCTAGGAATCCAATGGGATTTGTCCTCCCACAATCTATCAATTCCAATAGCCAAACGGAAGGAAATAGCAAAGTCTGTCAGGCAATTTCTCAAGTGCAAACAAACGTCAAGAAGAAACCAGAGAGAATCCTAGGGTCTCTTCAGTTTGCTTCGGTAACAGATATCCTTCTGAAAGCAAGGCTGAAAGATATAAATCGAATTTGGCGGTCAAAAGCAAACTCCAAATATCGAGACAAGTTGTCAGTAATCCCACAGATCCTCCGCAACCAACTACGGCCTTGGTCAAAAGTAAAGAAACTTAGCCAAGAAAGTACCCCTTCAATATCCCCTCCCAATGGTAACCATTCACACGGACGCATCCCTGTCCGGGTGGGGGGGGGGGGGATACTCTCAGTTCAAACAAGTTCAGGGGACTTGGTCAGTTCAATTTCGCCAGCTTCACATAAATGTGTTGGAAGCAATGGCAGTATTTCTTACTCTGAAGAGACTGCTTCCCCCGAAAAAGTCTCATCTAAGGCTAGTTTTGGACAGTGCAGTGGTAGTTCATGCATCAAACAGAGGAGGGTCCAAATCCAAACATGTGAACCATGTCATGATAGCCATCTTTGCATTAGCAAAACAAACACAAATGGCATCTGTCTGCCACTCATCTGGCAGGAGTAAGAAATGTGATAGCAGACGCCCTGTCCCGGTCAGTCCCTCTGGAATCAGAGTGGTCTCTGGACGTCGGGTCATTCCAGTGGGTAAGCCGGAGAGTCCCAGGTCTCCAAGTGGATCTCTTCGCGCCTCACAAGCAAACCACAAGCTCCCTTGCTATGTGGCCCCCAACCTGGACCCTCTGGCTTATGCCACGGACGCCCTGTCGTGGATTGGAATCAATGGAGGAGAATTTATGTTTTTTCCTCCAGTGAATCTTCTCTTGAAAGTCTAGACAAACTAAGTCTTTCAAAGGGATATAGCTCTGATTGCACCGAACTGGCCCAAGAGCAACTGGTATCCACTTCTTTTGGAATTGGGTCTCCGACCTCAACGGATCCCCAACCCCAAACTATCACAATCAGTACAAATGAGGACTGTGTCGCTCCTCAGGAACTCTCCAGACCCCTAACTTTATGGACTTCATGAAGTTTGCGGCTAATAAAGATGCTGACATTGATCCACAGAATATTCTCTTCTAGAATCAGATAAAAAGGGAGTCAACCATTAGACAATATTGACTCAGCTGTTAAGAAATTAGCATCTTTCTTGAGAGAATCGAACACTACAACCATGACAGTTAATTTGGCTATATCCTTTTTCAGATCTTTATTTGAAAAAGGTTTAGCAGCTAGCACGATTACCACTCATAAGTCGGCTTTGAAGAAAATCTTTCAAGTAGGTTTTCAGATAGATTTGACTGCAATCTATTTCACATCTATCCCTAAAGCCTGTGCTAGACTTAGACCTTCTCAGAGGCCTACTACAGTTTCATGGTTTTTAAATGATGTTCTCAAACTAGCTTCAGATACTGACAACTCATCTTGTACATTCATAATGCTCCTGAGGAAGACATTATTCTTATTAAGCCTAGCCTCAGGAGCGAGAATTTCAGAACTGTCGGCTCTATCCAGGGATGCGGGTCATGTGGAATTCCTCCCATCAGGAGAAGTTCTACTTGCTCCGGATCGTAGCTTTTTAGCCAAAATGAAGATCCTCTTGCAAGGTGGGCTCCTTGGAAGGTTATCCCACTTCCACAGGATCCTTCTCTCTGCCCAGTATCAACTCTTAGAGCCTTTCTTTCTCGTACTTCTTCTAGATCCTCTGGTGCTCTCTTCATGAGAGAAAAAAGGTGGTACTTTGTCAGTTAAAGGTATTAGACAGCAAATCCTTTACTTCATTAAAACAAGCCAACCCTGAGTCATTCCCAAAAGCACATGATATCAGGGGAGTAGCCACCTCTATTAATTATTTCCAACATATGAACTTTGAGGATCTTAGAAAGTATACTGGATGGAAATCCCCCGACAGTCTTTAAACGACATTATTTAAAGTCCTTGGAATCTTTAAAGTTTTCAGCAGTAGCAGCGGGAAACATAGTTTCCCCTGATACTGCTAGTGTTGTAGTATTAATCCAGGTCTCCTTTCTACCTACTTCAACCAACATGCCTCAACCATCACAGGCTACTCAGCAGCATAGCTTAGCCGTTGTGTGTTGTAGTGGTTTGTCCCTTATTTTTTTGCTAGGGACAACCACCCTTGTACTGATATGTACTTCAGTGGTCCTACCCTTATTTTTATGCTAGGGTAGGCCACAATATGTTTGGATAATTCTCCAATTGGATTTGTGATAACTTCAGTCACAATGTGTTTGTACATATTTGAATTAATTGTATTAATTGTATTAATGATGGATTGAGTGTACCTACCCTTATTTTTATGCTAGGGTAGGTCACATGTATGTATATAATTGTACTTATATGTTCTAAATTAAGTAAATTCAAACATTTCCTTGTTTTACAATGCTTTATATGTTAGATTTTGTTACTACCATTTAAGTACCATTTAAGTTTACTAACATTCTGTTATTGATTACTGTAATAAGTTAGTTTAAGTACTTAATTTGTATGCTGTATTTGATTTACTTATATTATATCCATCATTTTAATATGTTTTTCATTTTTCCCTTTTCCATCTTGTCTGTTTCTCTGGTACTCTTTCATAGGCCGACACGAGCTGAGCCCAGAAAAGGATTTTGACGAAGGAAAAATCTATTTCTGGGTGATTGGCTCGTGTCGCCCTATGAAACCCATTTTCCCTATTGTTTGTTTTCCCCCCCTTGCAGGACAAGATGATATTTATATTTTATTTAAGGATGACCGCTAGGGGCACTGCTGTCCGTGGCGTCCTCTAGTAGTAGTAGTAGAGGGCTGCATCGCCCGTTGGTATCGGCTCTCTACTTAGGGGATGATAGAGGAAGTTCTAATTGGTGTTTGTCTCGTGGTAGTGTTCCACACTCGCCCCTATATCATACCGACACTTCTTTTTAAGAGTGAGCGAGTCAGTCTTACTGACATTTTCTTAATTTTGTTTTTTCTCTGGTAATTTTAGGATAATTTTACCTAGAAAGATGATGTTAAGGATTACTTTCATAGGGCGACACGAGCCAATCACCCAGAAATAGATTTTTCCTTACGTCAAAATCCCTTATTTATGCATACTGTATATACATATATATGGTCAAATTAAATATACATACAGTGGCCCCCCCGTATTCAAGGGGGATACGTACCAGACCCCCTCCGTGAATTGTTAGAACCAGCGAATGTTTGGAACCCCTATAAAAACTCTAATAACAGCCTATTTTGTTAGTTTAAAACTCAAGAAAAACCACTAAAAATGTTCATACTTGGTTTTTTTATATAGTTTTATCACAAAAAGTGCATTTTATTTATGATGAAATTGATAAAAAAAACCGGAATTTGTGGATATTTCTCACAGAAAATACAGCGAATGTGCGAATTTTCCGCGAATAATGCAGGGAACGTTCCGAGAGAAATCCGCGAATGTGAGTCCGCGAATCGGAGAACGCAAATACAGGGGGTCCACTGTATACAGTACGGTCCCCAATTATGGTAGAATTTGGTCAAACCACGGCCTCGCATAATTGGAAATTTGCATATTTCGAAACACATACCTTATGGGAATAATTCCATTAGGGCCAAGGCAAACGGCAATTTACCCAGTCAAACTTTTTTTACTACCCATTTTCAATACTTTCAATGTACTATACTGTAATTTTTTCTTATATGAAATTGTTCTTATAGGTAAGTGAAATATTAAAAAGGTTTTAATAACTTGAAAAAGTTTAAAAATTACTCACAGGTATGGTGAAAACTACCCACACACAAACAATGCCACCATTGGGTACAAGTGTACTGTACGATACTGGCATTTCCTTTAAAAATTTCCTCTTGGATGTAATTTCCCTCTCCTATCCTCTGCCAAATAACCTTCAAACTCGTCTATCTCATCCTCCATGAAGAGTTTCTTCTGCTGAAGGAAGGCTTTGTGAACCATTTGAGGTTTCGGGAACTGGCGGATCATGTGTCTTCACTCCCGTTAGGCCTAACAAACTGGTTACGAGCGCCTGTCTCAGTTTCTTTGTCCAGCACGTCACTATGTAATCATTTCTTATAAATTTATTTTACGATAAAAAAGAACTGATGAAAATTCAAAATTTGATATGAAATTACAATTTCTTAAAAAGAAATTATAAAAATTCAAAATTTAACATGAAATGACAGTTTCTTGAAAAGTTTAGATTGAATGATTCTCTCTCTCTCTCTCTCTCTCTCTCTCTCTCTCTCTCTCTCTCTCTCTCTCTTCTCTCTCTTCTCTAACACTGTTTCTCTGTTAATCATTTACTAGTCATTTTCATCAACATTTCAAAATTATTTCAACAATAGAAAAAAATAAATGATCTAATGTCAAAAGTTAGTAAACACAAGTAAACCTTGAAAAAAAATTCTTACTTCATGTTCAGCAATGATGGATTTCAAGTTGTCGACTGTTGCCAAAATGAAAGTTGCTCCTTTGTCTTTAACTTTAGGGCAAGCTTTTTAGTTTTGAGAAAAAAGGTCTTCCTCTTCAACTTCAGAATACACTTCGCAGATCTGAATAATACGTATGGCGATGATGATGATACTGATCTGATCATTCATACACACTGTGCTATGATGTCACAAATGAGTGAGGCGGAGCCTTCTGTCTTAGCTAATGGCTGAGCAGAAGCCTTCAGAATACACTTCGCAGATAATGAATAATACCTATGGCGGTGATGATGATACCGATCATCAGAACACACTTTGCAGATCTGAATAAAAATGTATGACGATGGTGATAATACTGATCATTCATACACACTGCGCTATGACGTCACAAATGCGTGAGGCAGAGCCATCTGTCTTGGCTAATGGCTGAGCAGGAAATCTTTCTCTTGCATTCCCCATTGGAGGAATAATAGTTTTTTTTTTTCCCTCCAAGCATTCCCCCCACCCCTACTCTCAGATACCAGCGAACTCCCCCCACTTAAAATACTTGAAAAGAGAAAGATATGATACGTTTTGCAGCAAGTGACTCGCAGACCTTGAACGGCTTCGGAGATACAGAAAAGCTATTTTTGAGAACTAGTGACCGCATAAAAGGGGAATCATCACACAATTCGAATATGCATAATTTGGGACGGATGTGTGTGTATGTATACCTATACATAGATAGATATATATATATATATATATTATATATATATATATATATATATATATATATTATCTATATATATATATATATATATATATATATTATATATATATATATATATATATATATATATATATACATATATATATATATATATATATATATATATATATATATATATATATATATATATATATATATATATATGGTATATATATATATATATATATATATATATATATATATATATATATATATATATATATATAATATGGTGATTTTTTGATTTTTCAGGGTTGAGGTAAGTTGACAGTTGACCATTGAGTAATACTTTCTGTTATTTTAGCCCTTTAGAATTAGCTTATGCAATCTATAGGGGGGTATCTTTTAACTGATGTATTCACAGGATCCGCCAAGGCATTGTGGGAGCTCCACATACCCCGTGATCAAGCAGAGATGCAACTAGTTCCTTGATTACTCATGTTTTCTTTTTCTTTTTTTTTTTTTATTAATTTTAAACCGGATTTTTCAGCTGGCGCTAGAAGAATATCCATATGTTAAGACCATCATGTTGTTAGTTATAAACAATGCAAATGATTAAAAAAATTTTTGTATTTCTCTTATGATTATAAGAGAAATAGGGTATCTTTTAACTGATGTATTCTCAGGATGCCCAAGGCATTGTGGGAGCTTCCACATACCCCGTGATCAAGCAGAGATGCAACTAGTTCCTTGATTACTCATGTTTTCTTTTTCTTTTTTTTTTATTAATTTTACCGGATTTTCAGCTGGCGCTAGAAGAATATCCAAATGTTAAGACCTCATGTTTGTTAGTTATAAAAAATGCAAATTGAATAAAAAATTTTTGTATTTCTCTTATGATTTTCTAATTCTAATTGTGAAGTAAGTCATATATAAAGGTTTATGTCATCTATAAATTTTAATGATCTACTTGAAATATTGTTACAGTGATGAATGGTATTCCTATGTAACATTTTATTCAGCGAGAGCAGCTACATTGGCAGTACAAGAGAATGGAAAGTTAATTTTTGGGGGACAGCGTTTGAAGATAATATATTCCCCATTTCCAAGGCCAAAGCAGACAATTGCGCTTTCTCTTGGAAAGGCACAAGAATTGTTAACCTATTACTTTGGGTTTAATTGCTGGACTTCTGAGGTAGTTTTTGTAAGTAGGTGCATTTTTTGTTTTACAACTGCATGTTCATAAATTTGTGACTTTCAACAATTTACCATTATGGAATAGTATTATGTTCAACATAAGTGTACCAGTTACGTTTGCCCAATCCTGTAGTCAGAAGCTCTTTAAAGACACACCAAAAGAAGAAGAAAAGAAAAATCCTTAAACTGCTGGTGACAGCAATGATAGTTAAGTGTGTGTGTGCAACCTGCAACACCTGGCTATACAGACTATTAACATGTTTTTGAAATATTTAATTACTTTGGGTATTTTCTAATGTTGGTTAGCTCATTATTACTATCACTGTTCTGTTAGCTTGATCATTAGTATTACCAGTTTCATTATTCATTGTTAGAATTTTACCTTAAATTTTAGCATAGTCACTGTACTTGATTATTAACTTGCTTTGTTTTCAACACTGGTAATATTAATTTTATCTGAGGGACTACAAACCTTCATCTTATATGGATATATCTTCAGCTTCAATGGATATGGTTGTTGAGGCTTGGTCATAAGATAAGTAGAGCTGGTAGACAGGTGTGTGTGGTGAGGTATCACCCACTCATTTATTGGTAACCTAATCACTTTTTCTTGGGCTGTTGTTGAGTCATAATGTCTCAGCTGCTACTTTAGTCATTGAAGTTAACTTAATTTCGAGACCGTTGTATTTTGATTTGATTTTTTGTTTTTGTGGTTGTTCACTATTACTTGAACTATGAATAAGTTTTTTATGGCTTTTATTGTCTTAAAGTTCAATGTCGGAATACTCATACAACTAGTTCGTGGTGGTGTTTTTCTCCTCAGAAAGGAATTGTTTTAAGATCACAGTCACTGGTTCTTAATCATTATAGTATTGGTTTTAGGAAGGAGACCCTCTAATAAACATGTTTAATTAGACGTTATGGCTGCATTTAAATACTGTCTACTATTATGTATGCAAACAGGATGTAAAATATAGCTGTTAACATTTTGCCGCATTTCAGCAAAGCTGGTTCAATAAAAGTCAGATGGCAGGCATGAAAGTGGTTTTAATCCTATTGGGATGGTTCTCTGGCACTCATTATTGATGGCTGGCTCTTCTCCAAGTGAACCAGGTAACTGATTATGAAGGCAGTGATCCTTTGTTGTAATCTTGATTACTGCCTAAGAGGAGGTTGTCTAGTTCTTCAGAGCATCTTGTTTGCGGGGGGGTCTTGATCAGTGATCATCATTCTCATGGAATGTGGAAGTTAACAGTTCCTATTATTTAAAAACAAAAGGACTGGCTCCTGTGTTACATTGAGAGAGGCCTTATCTTAAAACATTGGGTGATTCTGGGATGTGGGACTAGTGACTGTCCTGTGCATGGTCAATGACACTTAAGACATCAAGCCCTGACAGGTAAATCTAATTTTGTGCTTGGCCCCAACCCTCTCTATCTACATTATCCTGTGAACCCCTAAGATGGAAAGGATCAGGAATTTACTCTTCTTGGATATTTACCGTATATTTCTACATATAAGACGACCTTTAAATCCTAAAATTCGTCCCTAAATATTGGGGGTTGTTTTATACTACAATTCTAAAAACCTTGAATTCTAAGATGTGCCTTGGTAGGCTAGCCTCGGCCTCGGTGGTATAGCCTAACCTTAAGATTCACATGAAATAAACTGATAATAAAGGTAATAAAACCATTTTTTTATACATTCAACTTACCTGTCAGATATATACTTAGCTATTTGACTCCGTCATCCGACAGAAATTCGAATTTCGCGCACACGCTACCGGTAGGTCAGGTGATCTACCTACCTGCCGCTGGGTGGCAGGAATAGGAACCATTCCCGTTCTCTATCATATTTTTTCTGTCGGCCATAATGGCAACATCGTTGTGGGTATCTCCGGCTGGATTCGTATTTTGCATCGCAATTGATCTTCGTTTGGACTTCTCGGTGACGTATTTGGATTGACTGCACTGGCATACGCGATTGTGGACCGTTTATTGGATTTGATTTGGATTGCTCAACATGATGTCTGACTCTGGAAGTGTGGTGAGAATGTGTGTGAATGTGGGGTGCAAAGTTAGGATGCCGAAGGCATCGGTTGATCCTCATACTATTTGTAAGAAATGCAGGATGTATGAATGTTCTTTTGATAACACTTGTAATGAATGCAAGGATTTGAGTGCGGAAGAATGGAAATCTCTAACTTCATATTTGAAGAAGTTGGAAAGAGACAGGGTGAGGAGGTCTTCTTCCAAGACCTTGCCTAGTTCTGTATTTAGCGGGGTTATCAGTAATGTTACACCCTCTTCTCCATTTACTGCCCCATCTAATGTAGTTTCTGCTCCTTTGATAGAACCAACAGATTCGGCATCAGAGATTGCTAATCTCAAAGCCGCCCTTCAGAAAATGGAAACCAAAATGGCGGCCATTGAAGGTAAGCAAAGTGAGTTAAGTGCTGTGGATAGTGATTTAAGTGTCCCCAGTGCTGTGGAGGGGGCGTCTGATTGTCTCCACAACGCTCCCAGGCCTAGACCTCTTTCAAGCTCCAAGCCCAGAGGAGAAGGAATGTCAAAAGCCGTAAGGAAGAGGTTGTGGAGGATCCCCCAACAGTCAGACGTCCCTTCGGTTTTTTGGTTTTTTTTCTGTATTGCCACAGAAATGCCAGAGAACGCTACAGAAAAAGAGTTCTATGGGAGTGTTTCTCCTCTTCGGAGAATTCTTCTAAAAGAGGCTGGAGATCGGCGGATCTTTCTCGCCCCCTAAAAAGATGTTGGGATGAGCCCAGGATCACATCGAGTCCGAACGTTTCAGGAGGATTTTCCTACAGAAATTAAAAGGCAAGAATGTGATTCCTTCCCCACAGACTTGTGGGAACCAGTAAAAGACCGATCTTCTAGACCTCCGTTGGACAAGAACTTGGAAACGAATAGAATCCTTCGTAACTGCAGGATTCCATCACTTCGCTTGTGGGAGTTCTTTCAAGAGACCCTCCTAGAAGGAAAGACGCTTTCCTGCCTATAAAGAAGTCTAGGCTGTTGAGGGGTCAGACTCGCCATCAAGATTTGTCCTCGTCTGACTTGGAATCGGATTCTTCAGCCTTGCATAGACCTAGCAAGATCCGTTCTCCTGTCAGGCGCGAGTCTCCAGACAGGCGCAAAACGCCAGCCAGGCGTGAAGCGTCAGCCAGGCGCGAGGCGCCAACCAGGCGTGAGACGCCAGACAGAAGCGTCAAGCTTTCTAAGCGAGAGGCGCCAGCCAGGCGTGAAGCGCCAGCCAGACGCGAGGCGCAAGCCAGGCGCAAAGAGCCTAACAGGCGCGAGTCGCCAGACAGGCGCGTCGAGCCTGCCAAGCGCGAGAAGTCAGCCAGGCGCGTGATGCCAGTTTGGCACAAGGATCCTGCCAGGCACGAGACGCCAGCTAGACGCGTGACGCCTCCAAGGAGCGAGGCGCCAGCCAGGCGTGAGGCGCAAGCCAGGCGCGAAACGCCAACCAGGCGCGAGGATACTGCTGGGCGCGAGACGTTAACCAGGCGCGTGACGCCAGTTTTGCACGAGGCGCCATCCAGGCGCGAGGATCCTGCCAAGCGCGAGACGCCAGCCAGGCATGTGACGCCTCCAAGGAATGAGGCGCCAGTCAGGCGCGAGCAGCCAGCCAAGTGCAAGGCGCCAACTAGGCATGAGCCAGTCAGGTGCGAAGCGTCTACTAGTTGTAAGGACGTTGACTTACTTAGTCCTTCCCCTACTAGAAGTATTTCTCCTAGAGACCCTACATCTCATGATAGAGAATCTATCAGGAGAGAGCGATCCCCGTCTAACCTAGGCCTTGAAGAGGTTTCTGAAGAAGAAGTCTCTACCAACGAGGGACTTTCTAATTATAAAGTCTTAGCCTCGTTACTTCTAAAGGAATTTGGGGACTCACTTAGTCCTGCTGCTCCTCCTTCACCCAGATCGCTATTTTCGAGTACGAAAACTCCGAAATCCTCTGCTTTCCTAAAGATGAAGCCTGCGATTTCGATGAAAAAGGCTCTCCAATCTTTGGATTCCTGGCTTTTTTGTCTAAGAAGGAGGCTCTTAGAACAAAGTTTATTGCTCTCCTCCCTCCAAGCTGACAGGGAGGAGAGGAATATGGTATAAGACTGAAAGAAGCTATGGCTTGATGCTCCCCTCCCCTCTTCTGCGGATTCAGTTTCTCTAGCCTAGTAGAGTCGGTTAGAAAGACACTCTTTAAATTCTGCAAAAGGCATCGTGGAGTATGTCTGAATTAGATCAGCACCTTAAGGGAATATTCCACTATTAGAAGTTTTTAACTTCTTGGATTGGTCCCTTGGGGTGCTGGCTAAAAAGACTAGTGAGCAGATTCTCTGATCCGGAAGCCTTACACAGTGTCCTATCTTGTATGGATAAGGCTGTGCAAGATGATCTGGCGAGTTAGCTGCCCTGTTCGGATCTGGAGTGGTAAAGAAAAGATCCCTTTACAGTTCGTTTCTGACTAAAGGAGTTTCTCCTTCACAGAGGTCCGCCCTACTTTTCGCACCGCTGTCAGATCATCTGTTTCCTTCACCTTTAGTAAAGGATATATCTAGATCCCTTTCTGAAAAGGCAACGCAGGATCTTCTGGTGCAATCCACGAAGAAGAATAGACCTGCAATACCTATTCAGAAGAAGTCTTCTCGTACTCCAGTTGTGCCCTTTCGTGGAGCATCCTCGACTCTACCTACTTCGAAGAGAAAGCCCTTCGACAAGCGAGGAAGGTCTTCCTTCCGCTCTTTTAAAAAGAGCAAGTAGCAGCCATGTCCTCCAAGCACAGGTAGGGGCCAGACTTCAACACTTTGTGGAGGCTTGGTCCTTAAGAGAAGCAGATCCCTGGACTCTGTCTGTTCTACAGAAGGGTTACATCATTCCCTTCGTAGACAGACCTCCTTTAGCAACATCTCCGAAGGATTTGTCGACGAGTTACAAGGACCATGGACTGAGAGAGACTCTCCTGCAGACGGTGGTGTCGATGAGGGACAAGAAAGCAATAGAGATAGTGCGGGATCCATTCTCCCCGGGGTTTTACAACCGCCTTTTCTTAGTACCAAAGGCTTCGGGGGGATGGAGACCCGTACTGGATGTAAGCATCTTGAACCGCTACGTGGAAAAAAAGAAGTTCTCCATGGAAACTTCAGCTTCGGTTCTGTCAGCCCTGCGTCAGGGAGATTGGATGGTCTCCCTGGACCTTCAGGATGCTTACTTTCATGTTCCGATTCACCCATCGTCAAGAAAATACCTCAGATTTGTAGTACAAGGACAAATCTTCCAGTCGGGCCTTGTGCTTCGGCCTATACCACCGCTCCCCAGGTATTTACGTATCTGATGAGGAATGTGGCCAAATGGCTTCATTTAGAAGGGATCAACATCTCTATGTATCCTCGACGATTGGCTAAATCCGGGCCAAGTCGGAGAAAACAATGTTTGGAGGACCTACAGACTATACTTTGAACCTGACAAGGACTTTAGGATTACTCGTGAACCTCGAGAAATCTCAGATGGTCCCCAGCCAGAACTTAGTTTATTTGGGGATTCGGATGGATTCTCGGGGTTTTCGGGCTTTTCCATCCCAGGAAAGAATTGTTCGGGGCTTACAGAAAGTCTCGAGCTTCCTAGAGAAAGAACGGAGTTCAGTAAGGGAATGGTTAAGCCTTCTGGGAACCCTTTCCTCACCTAGAACAGTTCATTTCTAGGAGGAAGACGCCACCTACGCCCGCTTCAGTTCTTCTTAAGAAGAATTTGGAGTTGGAAGAACGGGCAACTTTCAGACCACACTTTTTCGGAATTCCTCTGGAAGTGAAGAATCATCTAAAGTGGTGGCTGATACCCCTGGAAAAGAACGAGGGCTTGTCTCTAGAGGTTCGGAACCCCAAACCTAATCTTGTTCTCTTTCCAGACGCTTCAGAGAAGGGATGGGGAGCGACTCTAGGGACAAAAGAAGTATCAGGCCAATGGACGAAGGATCAACAAGACTGGCATATAAACACCAAAGAACTTTTTGCTGTTCTCCTAGCCCTAAAAGCCTTCGAAACAGAGGTAATAGGTCAAGTGGTACAGGTCAACACGGACAACACCACAGCGTTGGCCTATATCAGGAAACAAGGGGGAACTCACTCTTTTTCTCTGTTCCAGATAACAAAAGAACTGTTATATTGGACAAAAGACAAGAATGTGACTCTCCTCACAAGATTCGTGAAAGGAGAGAAAAATGTCAGAGCAGACAGGCTAAGCAGGTTAAACAAGTGCTCCCCACAGAGTGGACCCTTCACAATCAGGTTTGTCAAACTCTGTGGTCCCTGTGGGGCAGACCTCAAATAGACCTATTTTGCCACCTTCCTATCCAGAAGCAAAGCTTCTTCGGACAGCAATTGCTAGAGCCCGCCCGAAGATCCAACTATTCGGGTCTACCAATCCAAGTGGGATGTTTTCAGAAGATGGTGTAAGAAGAATAAACTGTCCTCCTCCGATACCTCTGTGACCAACATTGCTGATTTTCTGATTTTCCTTAGGGAGAAATCTCTATTATCAGTTTCAACCATTAAGGGTTATCGGAGTATACTCTCTGCTGTTTTTCGAAACAGAGGTTTGAAGATAGCAGAAGATAAGGATCTCCACGACCTTATTAGATCATTTGAAACCTCAAAAACCATTTCTCCTCGTACTCCGAACTGGAACTTAGATGTGGTTCTAAAATTCCTGTCGTCAAATAGATTTGAGCCTCCTCACAACGCGTCGTTTAGGAATCTAACGAGAAAATGTATATTCTTGTTGTCCTTAGCGACTGCGAAAAGAATTAGCGAAATCCACGCTCTAGATTCTCGAGTGGGATTTAAGAGTGATGCTGCAATTTGTTCTTTCCAGACTCTGTTTCTGGCCAAGAACGAGAACCCTTCAAAACCCTGGCCAAAGAGTTTTGAAGTTAAAGGGCTTTCAAATCTCGCAGGAGAGGAATTGGAAAGATCCTTATGTCCAGTTAGAGCCCTGAAGTTTTATCTAAAGAAGAACGAACTCAAGGGATGTAAACAAAGCCTGTGGTGTGCAGTTCGGGATCCTAGTAGACCCATGTCAAAAAATGCTTTAGCATGTTTTGTTAGGAGCATTATTACTGATGCTCATAGTAACTGCACTGAGGACTCTTTCAGGACTCTCCGAGTGAAGGCTCATGAGGTAAGAGGTGTGGCCACTTCATTAGCTTTTCATAAGAACATGTCTTTAAAAGACATTGTGGATGCTACTTACTGGAGGTGTGATTCAGTTTTCGCATCTCATTACCTTAAGGACGTTAAAGTGACATATGAAAAGTGTTTCTCTCTAGGTCCTTTTGTATCAGCGGATACAGTGCTGAGGCTTGGAACACATAGCAATCCTTAGAAAATTTTGTATTTTTTTTTTATTGTACGTAGATCTACCTTGTGAGACGGGTTGTTGATTTTCTGCTGACTAGAATGCTTGTTGTCGCACGGGCGTCCTTGCTTGGGTCAGTAGGGAATGAGGAGGCGTCTTACTGGCAAGATTGTACAAAAATTTTTTTTTTAATTTTATTTTTGTGCTTTTAAGTGTACAAATGTTTGTGATTCGAGTTTGTGGTTGTTTGCAAGGAGTTAGGGGATAACTTCTTACAATCTTAGAACTAACATGGTTAGGTTAAGGTGATCGGGATCGGTGTTGTGCTCCTTGATTAAGGTTCTTGTCAAGTAAGTGGATAAGCACCCATTGACATAGTCCTTCCAGGCTCTGCCGAGTAAGCGGATAAGACCCCTTTGGCAGACCCACAAGAACTCTTAGCCATAGATCAATATCTCGCTGAGGCTCTTGAGACTGACTAGACTCCTGGATTGTATTCATGAAGTCTTCTAGTCTAACAGGTAGGAACCAAGTTTTATTTATTTATTACCTACAATGATTGTTGTGATTCCTGTTTGAATCTGTAATTAGCTGTCTCTGACCCACCTCCAATGGTGTGAATCAGCTAAGTATATATCTGACAGGTAAGTTGAATGTATAAAAATGATATTGTTATGATACAATAAAGTTTTATACATACTTACCTGGCAGATATATACGATTTATACCCACCCTACCTCCCCTCAGGAGACAGGCGGTATAGAAAAAATATGATAGAAAACGGGAATGGTTCCTATTCCTGCCACCCAGCGGCAGGTAGGTAGATCACCTGACCTACCGGTAGCGTGTGCGCGAAATTCAAATTTCTGTCGGATGACGGAGTCAAATAGCTAAGTATATCTTTTGCCAAGGTAAGTATTATAGAAAACTGTTTAATTCTATCATAACAATATCATTTACCTTATATATTATTGGCATATCTTCATAACAAATTGCCTATTTGAGGAATAATTCTAAATCAATGTAACAAACTTATCTGTGCGATCCCAGCTGAGAAAATGTAAACATTGAGTTACGGTTGCTCAACAGCAACCTTTATCTTTCGGTAACATTTTAGAAACTTCAGTGGTAGTTGTAATTATGGTAGTGATAACATTTAGGATAACAATATTAATTTTTCATTGAAAGTTTCTCATACATATCACAATATTGATCACATTTACCACCATCATAGGGATTTCAGTCTGGTTCGGCTTCGTTGTTGATATCATAAGCATCATCTTCAGTACCAAACATGGCATTTTCGAAATGATTTTATGACACTCAATTTTCACGTTCCCTATGCTTTTATAATAAAAATGCAGTGAACATCACATGAGGCAGCACGTGAAACTGTTTGTAACTGTTTAGAATAATTAACTCTTATGAACGATAATTGTGTACAATAATTATCGTTCATTATTGTATTTTTACTAGCGGTTGTTTGAGAATGGTGACGAAACAAGACAATGATTTCCCTTTTAGGCAATGTTAGTATGAAAAAGCACGATGTAGAATCTGCTTTGTTAAACCCACCTTTGATAATTTATATAAAGAATTTATCTCTGAATTAAGTTCCATTCGGCAACTAAAGACAGTGATGATATTGGTAAAATGCAATCAGTTGATTTCTTTAAGACTGTAAACAAAACTAGAATGCAAATGATGCATCATCGCTCTGTTCATATATTGTTATACAATGATGCATGCAATATGATTACAGCAAAACAAGTTTTATGAAAATTATTATTCTCAATGCAACTATCATTCTACTTTTGCAAGGGATATCTATCAGTGTAACAACCTAACCGAGGCAATGACTCTCTCTCCTCTTCTCTCCTAAACCTTAACATCTCTCACTCTTCTCTCTCTCTCTCTCTCTCTCTTCTCTCTCTCTCTCTCTCTCTCTCTCTCTCTCTCCCCATTTCATTGACTGTAATGCTAATGATACTCTCCTCCAGTTAAAAAATTCTGGTTTTTAGAATTCTGGATGAAGCGATTATTGTAAACGTATGACATAAACAACCGAATTGAGAAACAGCTGATTTCTAACGTCATTTACCGTAACTATCAAGCGTTTTTAAGAGCTCCGTTAAAATTGTCACGTTGTTATACCCTAGTAACATGCCATTAGGATTGCTTAGTCATTACAGGCCCATTGCTCACTGCTGACATCATGATCCTGTGCTACTTTCCTCAAGCTCTGGACCCCAGGATATATATGTTCATTTCTTTGTTGGTTATTTTGCCGTAAGGTATAAATGATGGATGGCTTTTTTGCTATTACTATCTACTCCCATTTAATGAACCAAATAATGTTCTTGACCCAGAATTTTTTCATTCTCCTACCTTGGCTCAACCCCTAAGTCCATGTAAACAGTCTGAACTGTAATTAGCGTGGGGTCCAAGAACCAGAAAGCATATCCAGTAGGATTACGGGTTCCTGGAGCTCCATGGTTTTTCCATGTCGGTTTACAGAATATCAGTTCCATCCTACCTTCCTTGAGCACTGGGCCACTACCTGGAGCTTGATTCTGATGTTGTAAGGACCCATGTTTTGAGAGGTTATAGAAGCATATGGCCTTCTCCCTTCTTCCCTCTTGATCATGCTTGCCTCTCTTCCACTTTGCTATCCCTATATCTGGACATGTTGATATACAAGATGAAGACCCATATGGCAGCTCCTACAGGAAGGCTAAGAGGTTTTTGTATGTACATTGTCCTCTTTCGAGGTGACTGCAGTCACTGCAACCATTGCGGAAGCTGCATACCGTGAGTGAGTTATTTGACTGGTTTACTAATCCTCATGATTTATTCCCTGAGCTGTCCATAGTAGGAAGGAATCGGCATGAACCTACTGGTTTCCAGTCCTCCAGATGTGAGTCTACTTGTGCCTATTCACCCACTGTCTTTCAAAAATTCAGGTATTGACACAAAAGATTAGATTGACTTTGAGTGGCATGATCATTGGTTCATGACTTTCTTTGCAGCATTCCTAGACTTGTGTCTGGTGACCTCAGTCTCTCAATGTTGAGGAGCAGATGATTGGTAGTGCATACCCTTGTCCACCTAGATCAGATACTAATAACAAACTACCTGGCCTGTTATGTTTTTGTTCTGGTTCTTGGGGTTGAAGATCATTCTCAGTTTTCTCCCTTGAATAGGAACTTAATTCCTTAGTCATGGCAAGGACTAGCTGTTATGGTCCTTCAAAAGTGAGTTAGGTTAGCTCTCTCGGCTCTCTCTCTCTCTCTCTCTCTCATCTCGTCGCTCTCTCTCTCTCTCTCCCCTCTCTCTCTCTCTCCTCTCTCTCTCGGCTCTGGTTCTTTGGAAGGCACCTTTCCTCTCTCTCTCTCTGCTCTCTCTCTTCTCCTTTGGAAGGCACCTTTCCCAAAGTTGGGATTTTCATGATGTTTTGGGAGGATTTTGTTAGTGGGAGAGGGCATTAATAGCCACCGAGGTGAAGTACCTAGCATACACTTACCAGTTGTACCTGGGATTCTCAACTTATAGATATGTCCACACATGTATGTAAGGCCCCGTCCACACGGTCGAGCTTTGGTCGACGAACTTTGTCCGATGTGACGTCAGAAGCGGAGAAACAGCGAGAAAAGTCAGAACTTTGCCGCGGTGTCTCCGCTTCTGACGTCACATCGAACAAAGTTCGTCGAGCAAAGCTCGGCCGTGTGGACGGGCTAAGAGATTGATTCCTTGATTGACATCAGGGAATTCTTTCTCTTTTTCTTCCTGATTGTTCCCCTATTCAAAAGTCTTTTCTCAGTGAGAAAATACCTTGTATCATGTGGACTCACCTTGCAATATTTATATTCTGTGTTGAAACTGTGTAAAGTGCAAGAGTGCTCTTGACCAGCAAATGTTTTTCTTACAGTTAAAAAATTAATATCTGTACAGTAAAGTGGTACCTCAAGATACGAAATTAATCTGTTCCGAGGCAGCCTTCGTATCATGAGTTTTTCGTATCTTGAACCGCATTTTACATGTAAAATGGCTAATCCGTTCAAAGCCCTCCAAAAACACCCCAGTAAATTTCATAATAAAGCTAAATTGACCTATAAACAATGAAATACTACAACAATTTGGATCATTCAATACCTAACTTGATATGTACTAGTAGTACTAATATGTATGTACCTGTAAATAAAGTGTATTAGTGTACATGGTATACAAGAAATACTGTACGTACATACGTACGTATACAGTAAAATGTGGAAGCTTACCTTTCAAGTGAGGCTATCTCTGAAAGTGGTGACAGAGAAGGAGGACAAACGGCAGATACATACACTTAACTTTATGAAACACATAAAAAAATGTCAGGAAAACATAATCTAAACTTTACGAAACACATTAACAAAACTGTAACACTTAACTTTACAAAAAATTTAAAATTAAATTTTTTTTTTGGTCTATTTTTTATTTTTACATTTGTTCATGACACTTTCCTGTCAGATATATATATAGCTGTATTCTCCGAAGTCCGACAGAATTTCAAAACTCCCGGCAAACGCAGTGGTCGGCCAGGTGGTTAGTACCCATTCCTGCCGCTGGGAGGCGGGTGTCAGGAACCATTCCCATTTTCTATTCAGATTTTTCTCTGTCGCCGGTCGGTAAACAACTGTTTACAGACCTCCGCCTAGGATTTTGGAAAACTCTTTGTTCACTTGAGTATTTGATTGTCTCTTGGTTTTTGAAACTTGCTTGGTGGATTGGCATACGCGATTGTGGTTTTTCTTTGGATTTGGTTTTGGATTTCTCTAATATGTCTGGATCTTCTGCAACTAGTTTTAGAGTGTGTACTGTGCTAGAGTGTAAGGTGAGGCTACCGAAAGCTTCGTTGGATCCTCATACAGTATGCATGAAATGTAGAGATCATATTTGTTTGATGAATGATAGGTGTAAAGAGTGTGAAAGGTTGACCGAAAATGAATGGAAGACTTATGATTCGTATGTTCGTAAGCTTGAAAGGGATAGAATCAGAAGATCTTCCTCCAGAAGTGCTTCTGTTAAAAGTAAGGGTAGTAATTCGCATTCTAACCTTCCTGTAGAGGTTGTTACATCTAACCCTGTGTATTTGCCTTCGGGCAATGAAGTTATTGCTTCAGAAGGTATTGCCCTTTCTTCCATCATGGAGTCGATTCATGCACTAGAATCGAAAGTGAGTGCATTGAAGACCACAGTAAAGTGTAGTGGAAACATTAGTGCCCCTAGTGTAGTGGAGGGGGCGTCAGATCGGCCCCATAGTGTCTCTAGGAATAGACCTCTGTCGGACTCCCAGGACTCAGGGAATGGACATGTCGAAAACCGAAGGAGGGCTACCGGAAATTCCCACCGGTCTGGCGTCCCTTCAGCAGCCTGTGGACGCTTCCCAGGCTGCCGAAGCGTGTGATCGAGCACGGATATTGAAGGAGTGCTTTTCGTCCTCTGAGGGATCCTCTCCTAACGGGGATGGAGCTCTCAGAGGGCCTCTCACGAGGAGAACGAGTTTGACACTAGGTGCCGCACAGGCGGCCAGCGTCTTTCTCGTCCTCTTAGGAGAGGTTTTAAGGAAGTGGACGCTTCACGTCCTACTTCTCGTCCTGTTCTTTCATCATCACCCGAACACTTCGAAGAATTGACGCCTAAGAAGAGAGGCAGGACGTCTTCTGATGAGGACGCTTTTGAGAACTATCATCGTCTTAGAGTTCAAAGGAAGAAGAGGGCTCCAACTCGCCCTTCTTCGCATATGATGAGTCCTTCTCCTGAACGTGGAACTTCACCATCTAGTGAAACTCGTATGCAATTGCGTCAACGATTGTCGGCTTTCTTCGCAAGAGGAGAAGAGGAGCCCCAAAGACATAGAAAGGATCTTTGGCTTTCTGTTAAGAGATCGAAACAACCCTTGTTGTCCTCTTCTGGATCCTTCAGACTCGACCGAGAACACCCAAGTGTTTCCGGAGAGAGAGTTTCCAGAAGTGGGAATGCGTACAGAAGCGTTAGGTGTCGCACAGGCGGCCCTCGCTTTTGTCAGGAGGATGAGAACGATCAAGAGAAGCCTCGTACCGACGTTCGCCGGACTTCTGCATCAACTCGACGCCTCTATCAGGAGAGAGCCTACCAACGCCAGAAGTATCAAGGCGTTCGAGAAGACTCTAAAAGTCAAAGAGAGCAATGTTTAGATTATGTTTCGGATCTTACCCCTCAAGAAAGAGAAGTACTGTATAAATATCGACGGGAGGCTCGTGCTTTAGAATATGATAACTTGCGACGCTTGAAAAGAGATCGTAAGACTCACCAGGACGCTCGAGAGGATGCCCCGATACAAGTTAAGCGTCCTAAGTGAAGTTTGAAAGACGTTCGACGTCCATTAGAGCATGTCCCGCTTCAGGACGCTTTTGAGGACGCTTCTTTGATGGATAAACGTCTTATAGACATTAGAGTCCAGCGGGATCGGAAGCTTTCATTGGCAGACGCGCGACTTCCTGCGAGTCCTAAGTCTCGCTCCCTTAGCAAGGGTGCTCGCGATGACGATAGACACCCGACTAATCGGGATTCTCGGAAAGAGAAACGTACTCAACTGAGAGAAGATGGACAGGAATCCCGCAAAGAGGCTTTTGAAGAACCTTTGCCTCTAATGACTTCGAAAAACAAGGCTTTACAAGAGAGTCTTAAGTTTTCAAAGACAACAGCGGATCATTCGCGCATTGTCTCGTCTATTCCTTCAGCGGATAGAAACTCCCCCTTACGAACAGAGCCTCAAAGGAGAACCGCTTCTTGTTTAGCTAAAGAAACTTCGGACCGTCAAGATCAAGGAGAGTCTTCTAACGATACGCATCCTGCAGAAGAGGAAGAGCCTGCAGAAGCATCTACGGATTATAGCACGTTAACACGCTTACTGAAGGAATTGTTTTCGGAAAAATTCCAAGCACCAGTTCCTCTCTCACCGCCATCGCAAGTATCCTCATCCAAGACGAGAAAAGCTCCGGGTTTTGTTAGGATGGCTGCTTCGCTTTCTACTAAAAGAGCGTTGAAGAGGATGAATGATTGGATGGAATCAAGGAAGACGAAAGGAAAGACGTCCTTTGCGCTTCCTCCAGCTAAGCTAAACGGGAGAGCCGGTATATGGTATGAGACCGGAGAAGAAACAGGGTTGAGACTTCCTTCGTCTGCGCAAGGTGACTTCTCAAACTTGGTCGAAGCACCGAGATCTTACCTGTCCTCGGCTAAGGTTTCATGGACGATGCCGGAAATAGATCACCATCTAAAAGGACTGTACAGGACGTTGGAAGTATTTAATTTCCTAGACTGGTGCTTAGGAGCTTTAGGTCTGCAAGCTAAGAGCCCAGAATCATTGTCATTAGAAGAATTATCGAGCTTCCTGTCATGTATGGACAAAGCAGTAAGGGATGGCTCAGATGAGTTAGCTGCCCACTTTACTACGGGAATATTAAAGAAACGAGCGCTTTTCTGCAGTTTTACTGCTAAATCAGTTTCTCCTACGCAGAAAGCGGAGTTATTATTCGCCCCTTTTCTTCCCATCTTTTTCCTGAAAATATGGTAAAGGATTTATCTGTGAACCTGAAGAGAAAGCCGACACAGGATTTGCTGTCTCATCATCTAGACTTCCTGCGGCGCAATCATCTTCTCGAGTAGCTCAGGTACCAAAGAAGAATTTTAAGCCCTTTCGTGGCAGAGCACCATCAAGAGCTTCTACACGAGGAAGGGGCTTTGCTAGAGGCAGAACCCCCGCAAAGCAAAGGGGAAAGAAGTGACAACCTCGCCCTTCAGGCACCGGTGGGAGGGAGACTTTCTCTCTTCGCAGAGGCTTGGAGAGCAAGGGGGATGGACACCTGGTCCCTCAAGATTATAGAGAAGGGATACAAAATTCCCTTTCTCTCCATGCCTCCGTTGAGCATGAAGCCTATAGACCTGTCACCAGCTTATCAGCTGCAGAAGCAACAGATTCTACTCGATTTATTAGATCAAATGATCGAGAAAAGAGCCGTAGAACGAGTGCTCTTGACAGATTCCCCAGGCTTCTACAACAGGTTATTCCTGGTTCCAAAGCAGTCTGGGGGATGGAGGCCTGTCTTAGATGTCAGCAGTCTGAACCTTTTCGTGAAGAAAGAAAGCTTCAAAATGGAAACATCGCAATCGGTCCTGGGGGCCTTGAGACCAGGGGATTGGATGGTGTCATTAGATCTCCAAGACGCTTACTTCCATGTCCCCATCCATCCCCAGTCCAGGAAGTTTCTCAGGTTCATTTTAAGAGGACAGGTCTTCCAGTTCAGAGCTGTATGCTTCGGACTGACTAACGCACAGCTCCCATGATTTTCACTTTCTCATGCGGAACGTGGCAAAGTGGCTTTCACCTCTCGAAGATACGAGTCTCCCTTTACCTGGACGACTGGCTCATACGGTCGTCATCGAGAGCAAGGTGTCTGGAGGACCTTCAGACATACGTTACTGTTGGCGAAATCTTTAGGCCCTCCTGATCAACTTACGAAAAGTCCCATCTGACCCCGAACACAGTCCATCGTGTATCTGGGATTCAGATGGATTCAGTAGCTTTTCGGGCGGGCTTTTCCGTCGCTAGAACGTCAGCGGAAAGGCTTAGAAAAAGTGTCAGCCTTCTTGGAGAAGGAAACATGCTCGGCGAAGAATGGATGAGTCTGCTGGGACCATTTCTTCGCTGGAGAAGTTTGTTTCTCTAGGGGAGACTACATCAGGCCCCTACAGTTTTTTCTAACAGAAAATTGGCAGGACAGACAAAACCTACAGGAGAATTTGAGAATATCCCCGTTGGTCAAGAAACACCTAGAGTGGTGGCTTGATCCCACCAAGATGTCGAAAGGAGTGTCCCTCTGTCTTCAGAGCCCCGACCTAGTGTTATTTACAGACGCGTCTATGACAGGCTGGGGAGCAACTCTGGGAAAGGAGGAAGTGTCAGGCCTCTGGAGAAAAGAACAGAAGCCTTGGCACATCAACCTCAAGGAGTTGGAGGTAATTCGCTTAGCACTTCTAGCCTTTCAAGAACGAGTCATAGGCCGAGTTGTCCAGATCAACGCGGACAGCACCACGGCCCTTTCTTATATCAAGAAACAGGGGGGGACACACTCTAGTTCTCTCTACAAGATAGCGAGAGAAATCCTGTTATGGTCAGAAGAGAGGAACATAACTCTCCTGACAAGATTTGTTTCAGGGGTCCAGAACGTCAGAGCAGACATTTTAAGCCGTCGAAATCAATTGATTTCAACAGAATGGACTCTGCACATAGAAGTCTGCCAACAGTTATGGAAACTATGGGGACGACCAATAGTGGACCTCTTTGCGACTTCGAAAACGAAGAGACTGCCTCTTTACTGTTCTCCGATCATCGACCCGGAAGCAGTAGCAATTAGACGCAATGCTTTGGGACTGGACAGGGATGGATGTATACGCCTTTCCCCCCGTTCAAACTTCTGGGAGAAGTAACAAGGAAGTTAGCAGCGTCGGAAGGAACAAGGATGACACTGGTCGCACCATTCTGGCCAGCAAGCGATTGGTTCACAGAGGTCATGTCCCTACTAGTGGACTTCCCAAGAATCCTACCAGTAAGAACCGATCTTCTCAAACAGCCCCACTTCGAGAGATATCACCAAAACCCGTTCGCTCTGAGTCTGACTGCATTCAGACTATCAAGAAACTGGCAAGAGCGAGAGGGTTTTCAGGAGCGGTGGCAAAAGCTATCGCCACCGCGAGAAGAGCTACCTCTCAATCTGTCTACCAGTCTAAGTGGGCTGTTTTTAGAAGATGGTGTAGGAAAGAGGGCATTTCCTCCTCCAAGACCTCTGTGAGCCAAATCGCCGATTTCCTGTTCCATCTAAGCAATGTAGACAAGCTTGCAGTATCAACAATTAGAGGATACAAGAGTATGCTGTCAACAGTCTTCCGTCATAGAGGCCTAGATTTGACGAATGATAGGGATCTTCACGATCTTCTGAGATCCTTCGAAACATCAAAGGTTCCACAGGTTAAGACACCTTTGTGGAATTTGGACATAGTTCTAAAATCTTTAATGGCGAGTCCCTTTGAACCTTTGCACGAGGCTTCGCTGAAAGATTTAACGAAGAAGGCCCTCTTTCTGACCACCCTAGCCACTGCGAAGAGGGTGAGTGAGATTCAAGCAATTAGCAAAAAATGTTGGATTTAGGGGACACAATGCAGTCTGTCCTTGAGTCCCTTCCTTTTTAGTTAAAAACGAAAATCCTTCCAATCCCTGGCCTAAGAACTTTGATATCAAGGGATTAGCAGGGATCGTTGGTCGAGAGCCAGAAAGAGTCCTGTGTCCTGTCAGAGCTCTAAAATTCTATCTGGATAGAACAAAACAAATTAAGAGGTCAGTCGGACAATCTTTGGTGTTCTGTGAAAAGACCTGATTTACCTATGTCTAAGAACACCTTAGCGTTCTTCTTGAGAAGTACCATCAGGGAGGCCCATTCGTCCTGCCCAGATAGTGATCTGAAAATTCTGAAAGTCAATGCTCATGAAGTTAGAGCTGTCGCAACTTCGATGCATTTCAGAAGAATATGGCGCTCAGCCGATATTGTGAGGCACCAACATTTTTGGCCGAAGGCAAACTCTGTGTTCCGCTTCCAACCTACGAATCCTCAGGGATGTGAAAGTGACATATGAGAACTGCTTTTTCGCTTGGACCCATACATATCAGCAGATTCAGTTTTGGGTACGGGAAGCGGCACGAATCCTATCCTTTAGAAAATGGATAGGTGTGCTTTTATTTTATGGTTGTTGGTTTTTTGGTTGTAGGGTCGACCGCTAGAGGCGGTACTTCCCTTTATTTTAGCCTTAAAGTTTCGGGGACTATTTTGCTAGGCTAGGTCAGTGGCGTGGTTTTTTCTTTGCTTCGCTGCCCTTTTAAAGTATGGTCAATATGGTCTAGACACATTGTGGTCACGCCCCTGTTGTCAGATCATCTAGATCTCACCAGCTATACACGGTCACGTCCTTGCTGGAGACTCTAGTAAAAGCAAAGCAGACTTGGGTGACAGTAATCACGAAGTCAGCTACGCTAACAGGTAAGGAACCAAGATGTCTATCATCTGCATGTGAAATGTTTCCCAAAATCCTTTATTCTGTCCCTCCCCACCTCCAATGGTGGGAATCAGCTATATATATCTGACAGGTAAGTGTCATGAACAAAATGATATTGTTATGATACAATAAAGTTTGTTCATACTTAACTGGCAGATATATATAATCAAGTACCCGCCCAGCCTCCCTTCGGGGACAGTGACATTAAAAAATCTGAATAGAAAATGGGAATGGTTCCTGACACCCGCCTCCCAGTGGCGGGAATGGGTACTAACCACCTGGCCGACCACTGCGTTTGCCGGGAGTTTTGAAATTCTGTCGGACTTCGGAGAATACAGCTATATATATATATCTGCCAGGTAAGTATGAACAATCTTTATTGTATCATAACAATATCATTTTTTTTTTTTTTCTTTTTTATACTTTAAGTTTTGTTCATGAAACTTACCTGTCAGATATATATGTAGCTGTATTCTCCGAAGTCCGACAGAATTTCAAAACTTACGACACAGTGGGATATTAGGTGGTTAGTACCCATTCCTGCCGCTGGGAGACGGGTATCAGGAACCATTCCCATTTTCTATTCAGATTTTCTCTGTCGCCAGTACTGTCAACACCTGTTTTCAGTACCTCCGTCTTAGGATTTTGCAAACTTCATTGCTGCTTGAGTATCTGATTGTCTTTTTGGTTTATTGACTTGGATTTGTGGCTAGGCATACGCTATCGTGGATTGAATTGATTTTGGCTTTGACTGTTCTTTGAATAAGAAGTCTGGATCTAGTTCTGCTAGTTTCAAGGTGTGTTGTGTGCAAGAGTGTAAGGTGAGGCTACCGAAAGCTTTGGTAGACCCTCACTCGGTATGCACGAGGTGTAGGGGGCATGTTTGTTTGTTGGATGATAGATGTAAGGAGTGTGAGAATTTGACTGATTCTGAATGGAAGACGTATGATTCATATGTACGCAAGTTAGAGCGTGATAGAATCAGGAGGTCTTCCTCCAGGAGTGCTTCAGTGAGCAGAAGTCAGGATAGTAATTTGTCTCCTGTGAACCCTTCTGTAGACTTTGCTTTACCTAACCCTGTGGTGTTGCCTTCGGGCCCTGAGGTTGTGTCTGCGGAAGGTAATGCCCTTTCTGTCATTATGGAGTTTATCCGTAACCTGGAGTCTAAAGTGCTTGCGCTCCAATCTAGCGTTGTGAAGTGTGGTGATGGTGTTAGTGCCCCTAGTGTTGTGGAGGGGGCTTCAGATCGGCCCTATAATACCTCTAGGTCTAGACCTCTGTCAGACTCCCAGGACAAAGGGAGTGGGCAAATCGAAAGCCAAAGGAGGGTTACGGGGACTCCCCACCGATCTGGCGTCCCTTCAGCAGAACCTGATGACGCTTCCCAGGCTGCCAAGGATCGTGCACGGGCACGAATCCTTAAGGATTGTTTCTTGTCCTCCGAGGCGTCCTCCCCGCGCCGGGGTTGGAGCTCTCGGAAGGACTACTCTCGCCCTCTCAAGAGAGGTTTTAGAGAAGAGGACACTTCGCATCCTCTTTATCGACCTGCGTTCCAGTCGTCTCCTGAATGTTTCGAAGACGTTCCCCCACAGAAGAGGACCAGGACGTCATCGAAGGAGGACGCTTTTGAGCTCCCCAGTCGCTTTAAGGTTATTCCTGTGAGAAGAAAGAAGGCGTCCCCTCACCCCTCATCTTCTTACAGGATCAGCCCTTCACCTGATCGCGAATCTTCTCCATCTAAGAAGATTCTTCTGGACATGCAGCAGCAGTTGGCCTCGTTTTTCGCCAAGAGGGAGGCAGAACCCCGTCGCCGCAGGAAAGATTCGAGGCTGCCTATCAAGAGATCCAGGCAATCTCCTTCTCCTTTTCCTTTTTCGTCGCCCTCCTCTGCTTCGTTGCCTTCTAGATCCCGTTTACCATCCCAGCGCTTATCTAGAAGTGTCGATGAGCATACCGCAAGACGCTCTCTAGACTGTAAGGCTCGTCTTGGCAACGATCGCCGTACATCTTACTGTGACGCTCCTCGCGCTCTTCCTGACGCTCAGCGTGCGGCTTGCCAGGACGCCTCTCAGGCTGCTCGCGTTGACGCTTCTGTTGTTTCTGCGTCCCGTCAGGAAGCTCGCCAGGACGCTTTTCTTGACGCTCGTCGCTCTACGCTTCAGGACGCTCGCAAGGACGTTATTCAGGACGCTCGGCGCGCTACACATCAAGACGCTCTTCAGGACGCTAGCAAGGACGTTTAGGACGCTCGGCAAGACGCACCTTCACCTGATCTTCGTAAAGCTTCGGAGTTTGTTCTTAAGCATACCCGACCTTCTACTTTGGACCCTCCTTCGGATAGGAGACCTCTGTTACGAGCGGGGCCTCAAGGTTTGATTGCTTCGCGGTTTGTTAAGGACTCTTCTGTTGCTCCCGTGGATGAGGGAGAGTCTTCGGGTGAGTCGCAGCCTGCAGATGAAGAGGAGCCTGCTTCGTCATCATCTTCATTTGATTACAAAGTTTTGGCCCGCCTTTTGTAAGACTTGTTTGCCGACAAGTTTCAGCCCTCGGCCCCCCGCTCTCCTCCTTTGCAGTTGGCTTCGTCGAAGACGAGGATAGTGCCAGGTTTCATCAAGATGGCCACTTCACTTTCTACGAAGAGAGCATTCAAGAGGATACATGACTGGATGGACTCCAGGAAGGCCCAAGGCAAGACTTCCTTTGCCCTACCTCCAGCGAGGTTAAGCGGAAGGGCGGGCATTTGGTATGAGACGGGAGAGGAAGCGGGTTTGAGAGTTCCTTCCTCTTCCCAGGGCGATTTTGCCAGCCTGGTAGACGCTCCTAGGAGGTCCCTCCTGTCCTCTGCTAAGGTTTCCTGGACGCTTTCAGAGTTAGACCACCATCTGAAAGGGCTGTTCAGGACGATGGAGGTGTTTAACTTCTTAGATTGGTGTTTGGGAGCCCTGGACCTGCAGTCTCGGAGTCCGGACTCTCTTTCGCTTGAGGAGCTATCCAGCGTCTTAGCCTGTATGGATAAGGCAGTCAGGGATGGTTCCGATGAACTGGCCTCTCACTTTTCTACAGGGCTTCTTAAGAAGAGAGCCTTGTACTGCAATTTCACGGCTAAGTCGGTATCTCCTGCTCAGAGGGCAGAGTTGTTGTTCGCCCCTCTATCAAGTCATCTCTTCCCGCAGTCGATGGTGAGAGATTTAGCAGTCAGTCTTCAGGAAAAGGCGACCCAGGACCTCCTCGCTCAGTCTTCCAGACGCCCTGCAGCCCCTCCTACTACTCCTCTTGCTCAAGCTTCCAAGAAGCAGAAGCCCTTTCGTGGCGGTGCTTCCTCGAGAGCGTCTCCTTGAGGAAGAGGTCTCTCTAGAGGCAGAACCCCTGCCAAACCCAGGGGTAAGAAGTGACACGTCGGGCCTTCAGACGCCTGTCGGAGCAAGGCTCTTATCATTTGCAGAAGCATGGAAAATAAGAGGGACGGACAGCTGGTCCCTCGAAATCATCGAAAGAGGATACAAGATCCCTTTCCTCAGAACACCACCGTTGAGCATGAAGCCCATAGATCTGTCACCCTCCTACCAACCTTCGAAGCAACAGATTCTGTTCGATCTGCTCGAACAAATGCTCGAGAAGAGAGCCGTAGAACAGGTTCTAGCACTAGAATCCCCAGGCTTCTACAACAGGCTCTTCCTAGTTCCGAAGCAGTCTGGGGGTTGGAGACCTGTCCTGGACGTCAGCAGGCTGAACCTTTTTGGAAAAAAGGACAAATTCAAGATGGAAACGTCTCGGTCTGTTCTAGGAGCCTTAAGACCAGGCGACTGGAAGGTGTCTTTAGATCTCCAAGACGCCTACTTTCACGTCCCGATCCATCTTCAGTCAAGGAAGTACCTGAGGTGTGTCTTGAAAGGACAGGTCTTCCAATTCAGAGCTCTCTGCTTCGGGCTAAGCACAGCTCCGATGGTTTTTACGCTTCTCATGAGAAATGTGGCGAAATGGCTTCACCTCTCAAGGATAAGAGTCTCGCTTTACCTAGACGACTGGCTCATTCGTTCATCGTCGGAGTCGAGGTGTCTGGAGGACCTTCATATGACACTACAGCTCACGAAGGCCCTAGGCCTACTAGTAAACTTCGAAAAGTCCCATCTGATCCCTACGCAGTCCATCGTGTATCTGGGGATTCAGATGGATTCAGCGGCTTTTCGAGCTTTTCCATCCCTGGAACGTCAGCAGAACTGCGTAGAAAAAGTGTCAACCTTCTTGGGGAAGGAAATATGCTCGGTGAGGGAATGGATGAGTCTGCTGGTGACCATTTCCTCGCTGGAGAAGTTTGTTTCCCTGGGGAGGCTGCACCTCAGACCGCTCCAGTTTTCCTAGCGGAGAACTGGGAAAACATGGAAGACCTAGATGTGACGCTGAACATCTCTCAGTCGGTCAAGGATCGCCTAAAGTGGTGGCGCGATCCAGTAAAACTATCAGAAGGATTGTCTCTCAGCTTTCTGAGCCCCGACCTAGTGTTGTTTTCCGACGCGTCCACTGCGGGTTGGGGAGCAACACTGGGAAAGGAAGAAGTGTCAGGCATCTGGAAAGGGGAACAGATGTCCTGGCACATCAACCTAAAAGAATTGGAAGCAATTCAGTTGGCTCTCCAGTTCTTCGAAGAACGAGTCTTTGGCCGAGTTGTCCAGATCAACTTGGACAATACCACAGCTCTTGTGTATATCAAGAAGCAGGGAGGAACACACTCTCGGTCCCTGTTCGAGTTAGCGAGAGAGATCCTGCTGTGGGCAAAGCACGGAACGTAACGATCCTGACGAGGTTCGTTGCAGGAGTTCAGAACGTCCGTGCGGACCTTCTCAGCCGTCGGCAGCAACTGCTCGCGACCGAGTGGACTCTTCATCTAGAAGTTTGTCAAGAGTTGTGGAGACTATGGGGACGTCCCTTAGTAGATCTCTTCGTAACATTGAAGACGAAGAGACTTCCTCTATACTGCTCCATGGTTCTCGATCCGGGAGCAGTAGCAATAGATGCCATCCTATGGGATTGGACGGGGATGGACGTCTACGCCTTTCCCTCGTTCAAACTCCTGGGAGAAGTAATCAGGAAGTTTGCGGCATCAGAGGGAGCGAGGATGACGCTGATCGCCCCGTTTTGGCCTTCAAGCGACTGGTTCACAGAGGTCATGTCCTTCCTAGTGGACTTCCCAAGGACCCTGCCCGAGAGCATCTACTCAAACAGCCCCACTTTGAGAGGTACCACAAAAACCTCTCCGCTCTGAGTCTGACTGCGTTCAGACTATCGAGATGTTGGCCAGAACGAGAGGTTTTTCAAGACCTGTGGCAAGAGCGATTGCCAATGCAAGGAGAGCTTCCTCTCTTGCAGTGAACCAATCAAAGTGGGCTGTCTTCAGGAGATGGTGCAGGAAGAAGGGCATTTCCTCCACCACGACCTCTGTGAACCAGATTGCTGACTTCCTCCTTCATCTGAGAAATGTTGACAAGCTGGCGGTTCCAACGATTAGAGGATACAAGAGCATGTTGTCGATGGTCTTTCGACACAGAGGTTTAGATCTGTCTAACAACAAAGACCTTCACGATCTTTTGAGGTCTTTTGAAACCTCGAAAGTGGCACAACCTAAGATTCCGTCATGGAACTTGGATGTAGTATTAAAGTTCCTGATGTCGAGTCCTTTCGAACCTTTACATTCCGCATCGTTAAAGGATGTGACAAGGAAGGCTATTTTTCTAACCGCTCTAGATACAGCTAAGAGGGTTAGCGAGGTTCAAGCCATCAGTAAACATGTCGGCTTTAGGGGACATAATGCAGTATGTTCCTTAAGCCCTTCATTCTTAGCAAAGAACGAAAACCCGTCCAACCCTTGGCCCAAGAGCTTGGAGATCAAGGGGATAGCAGAGATTATTGGACAAGAACCAGAGAGAGTCCTGTGCCCTGTCAGGGCTCTCAAGTTTTATTTAGAAAGAACTAAAGAGTGTCGAGGTCCTTCGAACAATCTGTGGTGTTCCGTCAAGAGACCAGACTTACTGATGTCGAAGAACGCACTGGCGTTCTTTTTGATGAGTACAATCAAGGAGGCTCATTCGTCCTGTCGAGATGGTGATCTTGGACTTTTGAGAGTTAATGCTCACGAGGTGAGAGCTGTCGCAACCTCGGTGGCATTTCAAAAGAACATGCACTCAGTGACATCCTGAGTGCCACTTTTTGGCGAAGCAACTCTGTGTTCGCTTCACACTACCTGCGGGATGTGAAGACGACATATGAGAACTGCTGCTCGCTAGGGCCATACATTTCCGCAGATACAATCTTGGGGGCAGGAAGTAGCACTCATCCTATCCTGTAGAAAATAGTTAGGTGAGCTTTTAATTTTATTGTATTGGTGTATGGTTGTTGGGTCGACCGCCTAAGGCGGACTTCCCATTCTTTAGCCTAAGTTATGTGGGATTAACTTTTGATAGGCTTGGTCAGGTGGTGGTTTTTGCTTCATTGCCCTCATAGTATGGTCAATATGGTCTAGTCATATTGTGGTCACGCCCCCGTTGACAGATCTAGAACTCACCAGCTATACAGGTCACTACCTTGCTGGAGACTCTAGTAAAGCAGAAGCAGACTTGGGTGACAGTAATCACGAAGTCAGCTATGCTAACAGGTAAGGAACCAAGATGTCAATGATCTGCATGTAATTTGTTTCCTAAAATCCTATTCTGTCTCTTCCCACCTCCAATGGTGGGATTCAGCTATATATATATATCTGACAGGTAAGTTTCATGAACAAAATGATATTGTTATGATACAATAAAGTTTGTTCATACTTACCTGGCAGATATATATAATCAAGTAACCCACCCACCTCCCATCAGGAGACAGTGGCACTAGAAAATCTGAATAGAAAATGGGAATGGTTCCTGATACCCGCCTCCCAGCGGCGGGAATGGGTACTAACCACCTAATATCCCACTGTGTGTGTCGTAAGTTTTGAAATTCTGTCGGACTTCGGAGAATACATCTATATATATATCTGCCAGGTAAGTATGAACAAACTTTATTGTATCATAATTTTTTTTTTTTTTTTTACAAAATTTCAACTTCTTCACCACTTTCAACTTTCTGTTTTTTCGTAGTATCACTTGGTTCTTCCCTTTTTGCTTACTCCTACTAAAGGCCTCCCTTTAAAAAAAATAACTATCAAGGGAAGGTAAGATTTGCTTCTGCCTGCTTTTGACAATGTTCCTGAAACGACTCAGGCAAACGTCATTGAACTGTGCAAGCATACGACCTGTGTAAGCCTTTTCTGGGTGTCTCTTTTCTACGAATGATTGCACCTTATGAAAAGCAGCTAGAGCATCCTTTATTTCTGCCGTTGTCATAGAGTCGTCGTCCTCCTCCTTGCCGCTGCTAGAGAACTCTTGAACAACGTTATGTTGCATGGCCTCCAACTCCTTCAGGTCATCCGTCGTAAGCTCCTCTTGGTGCTCCTTGAGAAGGTCATTGATGTCGTCCTCGTCAACGACCAGCCCCATGGACTTGCCGAGTGCAACGATCTCGTCAAGATCTGGTTGCGAAACAGTTTCAGGAACGTCAACTATCCTGAATCTGCTGCACCACCTTCGCCCAAGTCGAATCCATCGAAGTCTCGTGTGGTTAGGGCATCAGGCCAGAGTTTCCTCCACGAGGAGTTCAAGGTTTGCCTTGAAACCTCCTGCCAAGGTTGGTCGATGAGTCGGAGGCATATCACAACATCGAAATGCTCCTTCCAAAATTTGTCAATAACCGAGATGTTTTGACACCAGTTTTTAACAGACATTATCCTTCCAAAATTCACGCAAGGTGAGGTTTGTGGTATTGGTGATGTCGAAACATCTCTTGAAAAGATGTTTCGTATACAGCTTCTTGAAGTTCGATATCACTTGCCAGGAGGGTGAGCAGGGGCATTGTCCAACAACAGTAGATTTTTCAGAGGGAAGCGCTTCTCTTCCAAGAATTTCTTCACTGTCGGGCCGAAACACAGATTTACCCACTCGGTGAAGAAAAGTCTCGTTACTCAGGCTTTCGCATTAGCCCTCCACATCACTGGAAGCTTCTCCTTAAGCACTTTGTGGACCTTGAAGGCTCGAGGAGTCTCCAAATGATACGCAAGTAGGGGCTTCACCTTGCAATCCCCATTGGCGTTGGAACAAAGTGCGAGCGTAAGCCTGTCTTTCATAGGCTTATGCCCGGGTAGCTTCTTTTCCTGCGTGATGTACCTCCGACAAGGCATTTTTTTTTCCAAAAAAAGGCCAGTCTCATCACAGTTGAAGACTTGCTGAGAACTGTAGCCTTCTTTGAGAGTCATCTCATCGAACGTCTTAATAAAGGCATTGGACGCTTTTGTGTCCGAGCTGGCCGCCTCCCCATGCTGCACCACCAAATGGATGCCATTCCGTATACGGAATTTTTAAAACCATCCATGAGAAGCCTTGAAGTCTGGGGTTGGCGTCGATGTCCCTTCTCCTCCGTCGTCTTCGGCCTGAGCAATCAAATCACCGAAAATAGCGCTGGCCTTGTGGCAGATTCCCATCTCCGTTATTGTATTGCCAGCGATTTCTTTGTCATTTATCCAGACAAGAAGCAGCCTTTCCATTTCATCGTGCTCGTGGCTCCTCTTGCTGGACAAAATAGTCACACCCTTGGAAGGTGTAGCTGCTTTGATGACATCCTTCTGCTTAAGGATGGTGCCTATTGTCAACAGATTTCAGCCGTATTCCTTGGCAATCACACTCAATCGCATACCAGCTTCCTATTTTTTAATGATCATCTTCGTCTCCAAAAAAAGCATCCTCTTCTTTTCTACTTCAACTTTCTTGGGAACCATAACTACGTATATACTGTACGTAGTTAAGTTATGTATTACGTATACGTATGAGGTAAAGTTCCCACACAACACGATATAGTAGTACTACAATGAAATCACTAAAGAATTTACGTTAATAAACGAAATCATATAGACCGAACGAATTCCGCGTGCTTACAATACCAATCATGCCGCAAAGTAGCCAAAAAAGCACGCTGCTACGTAGATGCATGATGGGATCATGGGAGAGATGCTGACCAATAGGAGAGAAGGATCTTATGGCAGTGACTAGAATCAGGAACCAATGGGAGAGCGGGAGGATGGTGGCGAGTCTACTCAGTTGGCGGCGCGTGAGTTTTAAAATTGTTATCGGTGGTCTGGGCGAATCTCGGACTTTACAGCAACAATCTTTCGTATCTTGAACAATTTTCGTATGTAGAGCCGCAAAAATCTTTGTATTTGCTTTCGTATCTCGAGTTTTCCGTAAGTTGAGCCTTTCGTACTTCGAGGTACCACTGTACTCTTCTTTTTTTTTTCTCTCATTATTACTTCAACTTCTCTCATATTTTATCAGCCCTCTTTAATCTCACTGTCTAACCTTTTCAACTATACTTCATAGCACAAGTGCTGGGCTTTTCATCCATTTCACCTTTAGAGCTATGTACTAAATCCTATGTACTCTCTGGTTCTCTATCTTGCTGTCCATCCACTTAATCCATCATTTTGCTCATGTTTAGTGAGAAGGGCTACCATAGCTTGAATTACGGTTCATATTCAAAGCTAATAGTAAGAGAGGTGTCTCGTCAATCATCTGATAATGTTTTAACTACAAGTGTATCAGTGGACCTGAGATTTGAGCCCATTGATTCCTAGAGTGGGCTGTTTCTTTGCCAGGACTTTCATCATTCTATCAGACTTGTCCATTATTGTTACATTATAATCTTGGTCCTACAAGCAGGTTAGCTTACATTTTGTGCTGCGTAGTTATTTTGATGCCATCCTTTCTGGTTAGGGTAAGAGATTGACATTTGAAAATCAGTTCTAAGTAGTAGGATTGATGGAGTAATTAGCTTCACCCAGCTTATCATTACATGTGTGTTGGCTTTTTACATATATAGAGGAATAGCAAGAAAACAAGGTAAAAATAGGAACAGTTATGAATACTGTTCTATATAAAGGTAGTCAAAAAGGTTCATTCAATTACAGTTCCACCCTGCCTGAGTTTATGGTCAGTAGCAAATAACAATAGTAGTTTTATATAAAGAAAAAAAATTGATGGAAGGTAGGTATACTATTGTATTTATATCATAGTTTTCTGAAAAGGGAACTAAAAGTTATATTGTTAATGATTGAATGGATACAAATCTATTCCATTGGAACAAATATATGTATCTATTCAAGGGCCTTACCAAGCAATTATTGAGTTGTAGGTTCCTTACCACAGCAGACTCCTCAATTTGATTTCTGCCAGCTTCCTGGTAACATTGTTGGTTATGCAGACCTTCGTCATCATCTTTTGGATGGTTTTTTCACTTTCCTGTGATTCAGTGACATACTATTTCATCGTGACTTTATTTCAATTAGCTTAGCTATTTTGATTAGTTTTTGCAGCCATTTTTTTTCTCAAAATGTCAGATTCTAGTTCATCTGAGGTTAGGTTTTGCACCATTGGGTGTAAAACTAGGCTAGTTAAGGAGATTTATGATTCTCACTCTATAGATGCACTAAATGTTGGGGGTCAGGAGTATAACAAAGAATTAACATGCTCTGAGTGTCAGGAATGGGATGAGGAGAAATGGAAGCTGTGCATTTCTCATGCTGATAAAGTTGCTAAAGATAGGGAGAGGAAGGCAGCCCTATTGTATTTGTATCATAGTTTTCTGAAAAGGGAACTATAAGTTATATTGGTAATGATTGAATGGATACAAATCTATTCCATTGGAACAAATATATGTTTCTATTCAAGGGTCTTACCAAGCAATTACAGGCGGCCCGCGGTTAACGGCGCAATCACTCAACGGCAAATCGGTTTTACGGCGGTCGTCAAAAATATTCATTAAAAAAGTAAGGCATTTTAAAGATATCTTTACGGCACAATTTTCAGTTAACAGCACCGCTAGCGCCGTTGTCTAACGAGTTCATACATTTGTAGAAATGCCGTTCAGACCATAAAGGTTATGCAAATTATATTAACAAATTTTATGGAGAGTTATTACGTAGGTATTAGGGTAAAATATATGCCTCTGACGCTGTTCTATGCCGAAAATATCGAGTTACATAAGTGCAAATTTAGCTATGTATGTGTCGATTTATAAATGTTCATGCTTTTGTTTAAAATGTGTATGAAATTGTATTACGTGAAAGGTATTTTTATTTCTGTACAGAAATATGATACAAAGGCAGCTTTTGAAACTGCCCTTCACGTTATCAAATACAATGTTTTTTCATGTTCTTTCTTGTGAGCTGCCGCCTGCCGCTCTTCCGAAAATATCGATTTTAAAAAAGTGCAAATTAGCGATCGATGTGTCGATTTTATAAATGTTTATGCTTTTATGTTTAAAATGTGTATGAAAATGTATTACGAATAGGGTATTTTTATTTCTGTGCAGAAATATGATAAAAAGGCATCTTTTGAAACTGCCCTTCAAGTTATCGACTACGATGTTTTTTCAAGTTCGTTCTTGTATGCCGCCGTCTGCCGCTCTTCCGAAAATATTGAGTTAAAAAGTGCAAATTTAGCGATCGATGTGTCTATTTTTTAAATGTTTATGCTTTTATGTTTAAAATGTGTATGAAAATATATTACGTAAGGGTATTTTCATTTTTGTACAGAAATAAGATACAAATTAAGGCAGCCTTTGTAACTACGCTCCACATTGTCAGGATGTTTTTTCATGTTCGTTCTTGTCCGCCAGTTCCCGAAAAATAAAAATGCATTGTGTTATTTTATTAAGTATGCATCTTTTCCATAAATCCTTTAAAAAGTTATACATTATTTCACTGTATCCAAGAAAAAAAAAAAAAAATATTTTTTTGTATGTATTCTCATATTATTGTATTTTAAAATATTACGGCAAATTTAAGCCAGTATTCCACAGAGCGGCCAATGTTGTGGTTTGAAATCAGCTGATGAATACAAGTTTGTTTCACCATAACGCAATTCTGAGCGAATGCTCTTGCTTCTAGTTAGCATAAACAAATATCTAGATACTTGACTTATATGAGACAAAGTTATTTTTCATTATACAGCGTGTTTTTAGGTGGAAATATTTATTGAATATGTCTCGTTGTGAATGTGAACTACTTTTTTTTCGTTAACAGATTACGTTGGTGGCATGTTTATCGTTAACAGATTACGTTGGTGGCATGTTTATTGCGTAAAAAATTACGTGATTCCGTTCGCAATAATCCTTTTATATATAGTAATACAAACTTTACGTTATTTATCTTTATATCGGCGTGAAACACAGTAAAATGTGTTCTTCAAGCACAGTAGTTTTGATTAAAATGATTTATCCCAATTTTATCTACGGTTGTGTTTGATGGCATATGTTTACTGCAGTTTTATCCTTGTTGCCGATGTACGATAATAGTCATTAGCAGCTTGAATAGTTTTCTCAGCTTCAGTTATAACTAGGTTTAAATTTAACAGTATATTTCCCGATTGATCTTTAATCTATATTGATCTCTGATCTATAGCGAATAAAGTTATTACATTAAGTTATCTCAGTTCTATTCTATACATAACGCCATTTATAACAACTACGGTAATGTTGTACTGTAGTACGATGATTGAAATACAAGCCAAACGGTTGTTATCCAGTTGGCTGTACACGTTCACGCAACGAGTATAACGTTAAAACCATACTTTCATCATTGTCTTTTGCTGTTATTGAACTTATGTAACTAGATGATGGATTAAGTTAGGCCATTGTAATTTGATCTCTCATAAAATCGGACAATCGTAAGACTACCTGTACACTGTATAAACTTGATTATATCTTTACATACTCTAGACACCCACATGTACTGTACAGTAAATTCTATAGTACTAAACTGCATAAATATAATTTTAGTTATTGCGCCGTTGTCGGATTACGGCACCTGTGACTGGTCTAGAGTTTCGAAAGAAGGTGTGCGGTGGCCGTAGGCTTTAAAATCGCTTGGCGTCGGCGGCCAGGAACGGAACCCCTGCCGCTAACCGAGGGCTGCCTGTATTGAGCTGTAGGATCCCTACTACAGCAGACTCCTCAATTTGATTTCTGCCAGCTTTTTGGTAACATTGTTGGTTATGCAGACCTTCTTCATCATCTTTTGGATGGTTTTTTCACTTTCCTGTGATTCAGTGACATACTATTTCATTGTGACTTTATTTCAATTAGCTTAGCTATTTTGATTAGTTTTTGCTGCCATTTTTTCTCAAAATGTCAGATTCTAGTTCATCTGAGGTTAGGCTTTGCACCATTGGGTGTAAAACTAGGCTAGTTAAGGAGATTTATGATTCTCACTATAGATGCACTAAATGTTGGGGGTCAGGAGTATAACAGAGAATTAACATGTTCTGAGTGTCAGGAATGGGATGAAGAGAAATGGAAGCTTTGCATTTCTCATGCTGATAAAATTGCTAAAGATAGGAAGAAGAAGGCAGCCCTTATAGCTGAAAGTAAGGCAAGTTTAGCTCCTTCACCTTCTCCTGTGATGGTGGAGGCCTTTACTACTATTTCTTCTCCTGCTTCTAGGAATTTTAATCTTATTCTTAGTCCTCTGACTCCTTTACTTCCCACTCCTATACCAACTTCCCATGCTGCTTTAACTGATACCATTGCCAGCCTCGAATCAAGGTTCGAGAGGAAGTTTGAATTTTTAGCCAATACCATAATGGAATTAGACTCTTCTAGGAGATCATTTATAGAGAAATCTGAGTATTATGAAAGTGATTAGTGCTAGTGCAACGCAGTCCAAGGGGTGGCTATCCGTCCCACCAGTTCTCATAGATGAAGGTCACTGTCCTGCTCCCCTGTCTTGGGAAGAAGACCTACCAGATGCCCAAGGGAAACTGGTGGAGCTTGGCCATGGGCAGTTGCTTACTCTGTCATTCCTGAGGTATCGACTCAGGTTTTGACCGAACGCCATTGGAAAGGCATATTGTTCAATGCACAGTTAGTATGGGAAGAGGTACAGTTAAAAGTTAGGTTAGGAGATCTTGAAATAATACATAACTTTATAATTATGGGAGAAAATGATTCGCCATTTTGCTTTTTGATAGGGATAGGTTTTTTGAGGATGCATGACTAGGCATAGATATAGGAAACGGGATTCTTAGAAAGTGGGGTAGAAAAATAGCTAGGATTCAAGATAGTAATGTACTTTAAGTGAACTTTGTGGGTATGATTGATATTGGTAGAAGTAAGAATGATTTATTGAGTGAGGAAGAAATTGAGGAAATGCAAGATAAGTGCTTGGAGATAAGCATGTTGCGACAATGTGTTTTGGGAGGAGTGCTTATGGAAGATTGGCTGTGTGAGTTGGATATATATAAGAGGGGTGCTAAACAGTTTGTAGTGTGTAAAAACATAGTGTACTTTTTACATCAGGAAGGGATGTATGACAGGGAAGTGTATGTGCTGGTGTTTTCTGTTTAGTCAGCTGTGAGTATGTGTTTGTTGGTGCATGATCAGTTTAGGCGTATGGGGAAAAATAAATTATGGGAATGCATGAGAGGGAGATTGTATGTGCCTGGGTTAAATAAGATTTGTATAGATATAGCTGTCACATGTAAAGACTGTTCGAGGGGAAGGTGTCAGAGTGTACATGTGAGTCCGCCTGTGTTGCAATTGCAGATGAAAAAGCCGTTTGAAATGCTTATGATTGATTGTGTTTCTTTCCTGAGGACTGCGAGAGGACACTTGGGGATGATTGTGATGGTGGATCACATGAGTAAATTTGCCTATGTGGTTCCCATCAAAGATAGGAGTGAAACTTGCACGAATGGTGGGTCAAGTGATGTTGCTTGTGTGTGTGTGTGTGTGTGTGTAAGCCGGCAAAAATGTTGAGTGATAATGGACCTGAGTTTTTGGGATGGGAATTTGAAGAAATGTTGAAAGAATGGGGTATTGTGCATGTGTATTCCACTCCATATATGCCCAGTGCGAATGGTTTAGCTGAAAGGACTGTTAGAACGATGACTGAAATTTTGCGAATGATGAGTAAATGCGACAATGATTGGGATATGTATGTAGGACGTGCAGTGTGGGTATAGTATAACGCCACACTGCAGAAGAGTATAGGTATGTCTCCTTGTAAATATGTTAAACTTTAAAAGGATTATTAGACTGCGGTTGGATCTGTCAGAGAGTAATCGGGATTTGTGGAAGAAAGCGAGTGAAAGGTTTGAAAGTTTTAAGATAGGGGTAAAGTGTTGAAAGAGGTGGTTGAGATAGGAAGAATAAATGTGAATAAGGTAAGGGAGAAATTTGAAGGGCCTTTTGAGATTTTGGAAGTGGGACTGAGTGGAATGAGTAATGTTTTGGGGAAATTGCGAGTAGGTTTGGGGATGGATGAGGTTAGGGCACACCATAACCAGTTCTGTAAGTGGAGGGATGTACTACAGTATGTTCAGAAGAATGCAATGAGTGAATGGTTGAGGGTGAATAAGTATGAGCCAAGTGTCAGTGAACAAATGTGTGTGGGAGATCGACAGTTAGTGTTGGTTGAGTATGGAAGAAAGCGGAAGAATGCAGAGAAAGGGAATGGAAGGAAGAAGCGTGAACAACAAGATAAGGGTGTTAGTGTAAGGGTGCAAACGGTTGATAAAGCGTGTAATACGGATGACTTTGAGGGAATGAATGATACTTACAGTGTATGTGGGTTTGAGCAAACAGGGATAAGTGAGACTTCAGTGGGAAGGAAACCAAGTAGTAAGGAGATAGTTGATAGCATGGATAAATCTTTGCAAGAGTTTGACAGAAGCATGGATGAACTGAGTGGTTAGGTAGCAGAAATAAGGGAGATATTGGGACCAGAGCTAGATGATGTCGATGAAGTAGTGAATGAGATTTGGGAGGATAGTAGTGAGGGAGATAATGGGAATTTGAATGAAAGTAATCTAGAAGTGAATGGTGATGTAACTGATACGGTGTATGAGGGTCCTCAAACAAGATCCAGGGGCCTGCATCCGAGCATACTTGGGTGTTGCGGAAAGCAATTTAGTGTGGGTGTTGTGAGTGTAAGGAGACGTTAAATATAACGGGAAGTAATATGGAGGAGTGATTGATAGTGGTAGTTACATTTGACAACGTCTTCGAGGGTTGCGTGAGAAAGAGAGAGAGAGAGTAAGCGAGGGTGTCGTTGGGTTGAGAGTTTAAATATTTTCATATGTTTGATATGTCGTGCTTGGTGTTGCTGTATGATAGTATGTAAGTGCGTATGTGGTTTTCTGAAGAGTGTGATTGAGTGAGCGATCGAGAGAGAGAGAGAAAGATCGTAATTGGTGGATGGATAATAAGGAGTGGTTTGATGGCGGGCATAAGCGTCTGGGTTGTCTGTTGGAGCGGTCGCTGAAGCAGTCTATGGTGAGAGTCTGTTACGAGAGTCGTAAGGAGTCAGGAAGTTGGAAAAGATGGTCAGTCAGAAGTAGTCAGTGGTTATTGGGTGTTTTCTTGATTTATATTGATATTGTATGGTTGTTGTGCATGTGTCTGTCTGGTGGTTGTTGAACTGAAGAGGTTTGTTGTTCTTGATTTTGCATTTTGATGGTTTTGTGAGTTGTCTGTTGGAGACAGTGTTGGTGGTTGTGGTTTGTTGTGCAGGGTTTGAGATGTATGATTTGCCGTGTTGTTTTCAAGCTGTTGGTATTTGTTTGCATAGTGATTGGGGTGTTGTTTTTTGAGTTGTTGTATGGTTTTGGTGTTTGTCTGTCGTGGGTAGTGAAATGCAGTGGGTGTTATGTCGCGACGACTGTATCCAGTGGATGGCACAGCTCCTTGCCCTGAGTATCTCGAGTCTAAGGTGAGTACATGTGTTTGTGTTTTGTGTGTTCTGTATTTTGGTAGGCCAATTGCCCTGCGTGTATTTAGAACATGATGAGGAAAGTGTGGCAGAGGGGAAAGTTTATCAGTCAAAACAATAATAGTAAGTGGGGAAGATCTTGTTGCTTCGCTTGTGATCCTGCCACATTATTTTAAGGAAAGACCACCCCTTTCCAAAGTTCCCAGCAAGTTAACTGCATATTCCATCAGCTCGGAGAGGTTTTCAGTGCTCAAGGAGGAAGTAGAAGCCTTAATCCTCAAAGTAGCAGTAGAAAAGGTCATCAACAAGTTGGAGGGGCTCTTTCTAGTCCCCAAAGCATCGGGGGGCCTGGTGGCCCATTCCAGATGTCAGAACCCTGAATTTCTATGATCTGGAAATGAAATTCAAGACGGAAACAATGAGTCCTGTGCTAGCTTCGCTTTGCCAGGAGTATTGGATTGTATCCCTGGACATGCAGGATGCCTACTTCCATGTTTTGATCCATCAGGACTCTGGGAAGTACCGGCAGTTCATTTTTCAGAACAAAGTGTTTCAATTTCAGGCACTGTGCCTTAGCTCGTCGACAGCACCTCAAGTTTTCACCAGGGTTCTAACTCCTTTGGGTCAGTGGCTGCATTTGATTGGAGTAAATGCATCTCTTTACCTGGATGACTGGCTTCTCCACACCTCTTCAGAAAGTCAGTGTGGGAAGGACCTGATGAGGACTCTGCTTAACCCAGGTGTTAGACATAGTAATCAACATGACGAAGTCCCAATTGATACCTTCTCAGAGCATTCTCTATTTGGGGATGACTCTGGACGCTGATTTTTCGGGCTTCTCTGTCCCCGAAAAGAGTAGTCATGTCTTCGACAGTTCTAGAGCTCCTCACCTGTTCGTCTTGCTTGGTAGTACAGTGGATGAGTTTGCTGGGGACTTTCGTCAGTGGAGAAGTTTGTGAACCTAGGACGACTTCACTCAAGAACACTGCAGTTCCTTCTCAAGGCGAACTGGTGCAGGAAAAGACATCCCGACTCGATAACTTTCCCGGTTACAGATGAATAAAGGATGATCTTGATGGAATCCGAGAGAGAGGCTTCAAGAAGGTGTACCCTTCTTCCTTTGAACCCCAGCCTACAGTTTTATTCAGACACGTTGGATGTAGATTGGGGAGCTCTTCTGCAAGATCGCAAAGTGTTAGGATTGTCCTCATGGAGGCTCAAAGGACTCATCACATCAATGTCAAGGAGCTTCTAGCAGTATACCTGAACCTTTGGGACTTTGTATTGCTAGTTTCAGGCCAGGTGGTGTCCATTCATTCTGCCAACTTCACAGCCTTGTCCTAGATTCAGAAACGGGGCAGACATGCTCTTTCACTCTGTTCTTGATGGCCTGGGACCTTCTTTGGACAGAGGAACATCAAGTCAGCCTGGTTCCACACTGTTCAAGAAAGTATGAATGTGCTGGCAGACAAACTTAGCAGAGGTCGTCAAGTTCTCCCATTGGAGTGGACGTTGAATTTGAGAGTATGTTTCAATCTGTGGAAGACTTGGGGAAGGTTGTAGATAGGTTGTCTCCAATTGTTCTGCTCTCCAGTCCCAGACCCACTGGCTTAGTCAGTAGATCCAGTGTTGTTGGACTGGCCGGGGCTGGACGCTTATGCCTTTCTCCCCTTCAGGATGATTAGGTAGGTCCTCAACAAAGTGAAACTTCATCAAAATGTTCACCTGACATTAGTAGCTCCATTTTGACCAAGGAAGAAGTGGTTTCCGAACCTGCTTCACTGCTTCACATGTTGGTAGATTTTCCAAGGCTCCTTCCTCAAAAGAAGTTGCTGCTCAAACAACCCCATTTCCATTGTTTCAATCAAGTGTTCACTCTGGCCCTGACAGGCTTCAGACTGTCAGGAGCCTCGTCAGGGCAAAAGGCTTTTCATGCAGAGTTGCAGAAGCTATTGCATGATGCAAACGCACTTCTGACAGATTGTACCAGGCCAAGTGGAACGTCTTCCAAAGATGGTGTAGACAATAGACAAGTTAAAGTATCTTCTGAGACCTCTCTAAGTCAAATTGTGGACTTCCATTATCTGAAGTCCGCAAGGAAGTTGTCTCCCTCAACAATTAAAGGGTATCGAGCTATGCTCAATTCTGTCTTTAAAGGTAGAGGACTTGACCTTTCCTCCAGTAGTGATCTGTTGGACCTTATTTGGTCTTTTGAGACCTCGAAAGTGCCAAAGGACTGTATAGTATGGAATCTGGATGTCATCCTGAAGTACCTTTCCCGTCCTCCTTATGAGTCCCTTCATTCGACTTCGATGAAGAATTTAACGAAGAAGATTCTCTTTTTAATTACTCAAGCATTGGCGAAATGTGTGATGATGATAATGATGATAGATTAAGCCAGCTTTGTACTTGCACGGGCTCTTGCTTCTTAGAACTGGTAATTGGTGATGGATGAAGGAGTTTTCTCTGGAACATACCATTCAGCTCCAATTTAACAACTGGGCCAGAAATGAAAAGTTTTAGTGATAGATAAAGTATTATAGAAGCAAGTCCCCGAAAGTAGGATAGCAAGGAAAGGAAAAGATAAATTTAGAGTTGAAGAAAAAGTTTGTGATTCAAAGTTCCCTTGAGATGTGATGAATGATGCAGTGATTGGATGAATTTTACTTATACACAGGATGGCTGTATGCCATCAGATGTGTTCACTTAATGGCGTCTTGGGCTTGTTGCTCTTCTCTGACCGCTCATTAAGGCCTTGAGAAGAGGAACAGGGATGGGATGATTGAGGCAGCTGCTGTTCAGATTGAACATCAGGTGCTTAGGTTTAAAGTTTGGGATGAGGTGGGGTTGTATGCTGTTTAGCAGGGTGTCTGTTTACAGGTTTCCCTATAAGAAGTTCAAAGAGAATGATGATTCCATCCATTGTAAGTGTTATTGAGGTTTCACTTACTTTGGGAACTTGGTTGGCTCTGTTTGGGCTGTCTGAAAGGGAAGGAGACGGATGGGTTTGGGAAGGAGGGCTGTCAACCTTAGAGGTGGATGAGGGGTTGGGATTGGAAGGAAGGGGAGAGGAAGGTTCTGAAGTGCTTGGTACTGCTTCTTTGGGTATTGGCTTGTCACTGGCTATCTTCTGTAGTGCTGCTTTGACTTCTCTTTGCAGTTTTTGCCTAGTTATTCCAACTTCTTTATCAGGTTTTGGAATGTGATTTTAAGGTCTTGTAGGTAGTATGGGTTGAGAATTGTTCTTGATTTTCTCAATTTTTTCAAGTCGAAACTTGCATTTTTGGTTCCTGAAGGCATCTAGGCATTTCTTGATTGGGTGAGTTTTGCTGCATATGCCACACCTTTCTGTGGCTGTGCAGCAGCTGCTGTGGTGTCCAAATTTGTGACACTTGAAGCATCAGAGTGGCTCTGGAATGAAGGCTTCAATGGGGAATGATCCCCATATACCAAGGGAAACTTGTTTGGGGATTGTTCCTTGGAAGGTGGCAATGACTTTCCTTGTAGGAATGGTGGTTTTTCCAGATTTAATAGTGCATATTTTTGCATCTATTATATTTTCAAGTTGTAGAATGGGGTCAAGAAGCAGAATGGTTGGATATCTGCAAATGACTGCGTTCTTTATTTTTTCTGATGGGTCTAGCAGTGTAAGAACAGAATTCCCACGAAGAAACTCATCTGTGTCTCTCCTATACTTCAGTATAAGAGGCTTTGTATTTTGGAAGAGGTGAGACAGTAATTGTGGTGACAAACTTGCTGGTGAGAGGGGTTGTTTCTTCTTGAATTGTCTTTCTGAAGACTTTCTTCTTGCGAACAGTGGTCCAACCTTTGGTATTGAACACAGAAGAAATAGGGCTTGTCATTTCAGTGTGTCCATCATTTGAACAGGTTTCAATTAATGTTTTTCCTCATCAGACATGTCTTGATGGGAGTTTTCTTCACTGGAAACAGTATCTGTGGATATATTATCCTTTTCAGGGATGGTTGGTGGTTGATAGGGGATGTCCTCTTCAGGAGGGGTTAATGGTTGCATGAGTTTGTTAATGGTTGCATGAGTTTGCTCGGCATCTAAAATTTTTGGACTCTGTCTATTTTCTCGAAGAATTTCTTTCCTTCATGGGTACTTGGCACACTAAAGTCAAAGTGACCTCGCTTGCAAGTTTTAATCCATTGATCCAGCTTTTGCAACGGCTTCTGATCCATAATCGAAACTGTGCAAAAAGTCTGAAAAAAGGTGAAACTTGTGAGCAAACTTCATGCAATAGACAGAAGAATTGGATTTGCTCAGAGAGATGCAGTCTGTTCCTTAGTCCTTCAGTTTCTTGCAAAGAACGAAAACCTGTTGGACCCTTGGCCTCGCTCTTTTGTCCTGAAGAATCTTAAGGACATTTTCGGTCTGGAAGAAGAAGGACTTTTCTGTCTTGTAAGGGTGTAAGATATTATCTTCACAGAATAGAAAAAATAAGAACCTCTACTTCATGTGTGTGTTCTGTGAAGGACCCTTTTTGACCTTTATCTAAGGATGCTCTGTTTTTCTTTGTAAGGTCATTGATAATCGAGGCACACTCACAGTGAATCATTTCCGCTTTTAAAAGTAAAAGTGCACAAAGTGAGAGCTGTCACCGCCTCACTCACTTTTCTCCATAACCTGTCATTGTCAGCAATCCTACAGTCTACGTTTTGGAGATCAAAGTCAGTGTTTGCGACTCATTATTTGAAAGAAATTGAGAAAGTGTTTGAGAACTGTAGTACTCGTGGTCCTTTATCCGTTGCTGGCATGGTATTGGGAGAAGCAACATAGTATAAAGGGTTTAGGTTTTATAGTTGGTGTAGGTGACTGTTTATTGTTATTTGTTGCTGTATCTGGCTTTTATCCAAGGCAGGGGCATTGTTTCTTTGTAAATTCATTGATAAGTCTTGCTACCATTCTCTGTACTGAGTAAGCTGAGTACCAACCAGAGGCAGTACTTACCTGCAGCAGCTCGCTTACAAGGTAAGGTATGACAATTATTTTTCCTATGCTACCACACATTAACCCTTTTGAGAATTCACTTTATTTTCAGAAGGTGTTATCTCTACTCCCGTACACCTTTCAATGTGTAATCAACTCAATAGTAATTGCTTGGTAAGATCCTTGAATAAAATAAATTTTTATAATAAAAGCAAGTTTTATTCAATACTTACCAAGCAATTATTTAATTGGAGCCCTCCCTCCTCCCCACAGGTGGAGTTAGCGGCCAAAATATGAATTGAGGGGTGTGGTGTTGTTATACCTGTCAATCGGAAGTGGGTGGTTACCTGTCACCTACACTAGTGATGACAGCACCACTGCGAAAGTTTGAATTTTGGTCTGCCGAAGTAAGGATCCTACAGCTCAATAATTGTTTGGTAAGTATTGAATAAAACTCGCTTTTATTATAAAAATTCATATATACACCAGATATAGATATTTCATTATTTTACAATATCCATGTCGTAGACCCTTATTGCAATAATTTATTAGTGAATTAACTAACCAAGAGAGAAAACCATTATGGAGCAGTTTATTAGAAAACCTGTCATTTGAACTTACACAAAAAGCAAAGTTATCTGAAGCCAGACAGGAGTAACTTCAGAAGACTAGCTAAATATCTCACCAAAGTTATCTGAAGCCAGACAGGAGTAACTTCAGAAGACTAGCTAAATATCTCACCATTTATTTCATTGTTAACTACATGACACTAGATATCCCAAGATAACACTGGGAACACTAGAAAAGTAATGCCAGATGACATACAGATACAGTAGTGTTTTTCTCTCCAGCAAATTACCGTAAAGAAAAAGTTTTTTGCAACTAACATTCAAAAAAGACAAAAACCTCTGCAGCCATAAAGAAAATATCTACCCTTCAGTTTTTTATCGCAAAGAAAATGCGTGGATGAATCAAAGTAGGTTATTTGAATTGATTATGTTTGGGATGCCCAAGCAATATTGAAATCAGCTAAGATCTTTGGAATTCTGTGAACTGAATACAGGGTAAGAGACCTAAAAAAGTGGGGCAGTTAATTGCTTGGGACCAAGGATCCATATACTCAAGAACAGAACAGCTCCTTTCTTCATATGCTTGTTAAACAACACAATGAAGTTTGTGGGCCATTTGAAGACCACAAATATCGGTTAATTATTAGTCCAGTAATGGATTTATGGTGAAATAAGTTCAGAATAATTTGGATCAATGCTCTTTTATATCTGAAAGTAAAGAGAGATCTGATAAAGCTGCATTGATTGAAGCATGATATAACTATTTCATGGAAATGATCTATTACGTATTGCTAAAATTCCTAGTTATAATGAGTAATGAGGAACATTTGCCATGTAGGTAAGTAAAATGATGACAAATCAAAGTGAATTCATTATACAGTTAGAATTCCATATAGTACAAGAGCTTGCAAAAATTTTCTCTCCCAGAAACATGAATGGGTTTTGAACTGTACCATTTGGAATAGTATTCATCTAGCAGTTTGAGTGAAAGATAAAAACCATTCCTAACTTCAGCATACTTCCATTGTTGTCTTATTTTTCATTCTTTTTATTACTTGATCTTGTTTTTCATATCGGATGCTGTGCAAGGTATAGAACCTAGTTATCAGCTAAGCAAATGGCAGAGAGAAAGAGAGAGTACAATATATTAATGATGTTTATTTAAGGTCTAATATATCATTAAGAACAAATTCTAGTCTGTATAAATTAAATGCTATTTTCATTTTAACAGTTGGAGAGAGAGTTAGAACCTGCTGAACCTAACTCAGTTCAGTACTTATGCTTGGTTCGTGTGAAGATGCCCAAAGAAGGTCTTTGCAGTGAGGGTCTTGGACTAAGCAGTGTCCCTTGTAACATGAGTTCGCCAGTCTCCCGCGGAAGTGCTTTTTCATGTTCACAGAAGTATGTTTACAAGATTTGTCCCTGGTAGTTTCAGATATAATGTGTTATGCTTCAAGCCCATAGTCAAATACTCTATCAAATTATTTTTTCACTCAGTTATATTTCAGATGTAAGGAAGATTTCAATGCAAGGTTTTGGATCTTTTGAATTTAAACATTCTATATTAGAAGTTTTCTCTCCTCATGTTGGAAGATATTGAATTCATCCTTTCGCTATCATTTTATTAGGAAAATTCCAATTTTTAAATTTTTTTATCTAGACTATTCAGACTTAGTTTTCTCATAAAATAGGCATGTAGATATAATCTTTTTAAGAAACCAAAAATGTCAATAAAGTGAGAATAAACCTGCAGTAGACCATTGTTGTGGAAATTAATTTAATAATTTTCTAAGTTATGATATTTAAGTCTTCTTTTAAGATTCAGTTTTTATTAATGAATCAAATAATTGCCTTACAACTAGTATCTAAATCTTAGTAAAGTAAATAAGTGATTCATGCTTTATAACCTTAAAACCTTTGCTGAGAAATATCTTTTCTTTCCTCTAAGTAAGTTAAGTGCTGAAACGTACTTGCTTTGAGATATACAGTGGTATCTTGTTTGTTCAATGTTTATGTCAAACATTCTGTTTTTCTACCAAAACTTTTGAAAAAAAATTTTCTGTAACAATCAAAAGAAAAAAGAAAATAATGTCTTATGAGCCAGTGTTCTGTGCATGGAGTGAGATAATAGAGAGAAGAGGGAAGGGATGATGATGGGTTATTGGGTGAGGGAAGGGGGCTACTTCCCACTGACTTCACAGCTGGGCTCTTAATCTGCAAGAGTGTAAACACGTTAACAATGATGCACACTGATTACTCTCTCTCTCTCTCTCTCTCAGGCATACACACACTATCAATTATCAACCTTTACCTACTGCAACCATTTTTGGTTTCCTCGAGGGGTTCCTGTCTCTCCTCCCTTCTATCCCAGCTGGCTGCGTGCCATTTTTGCCAAATGGTTTGAGACTGAATAATATGAAGTGTATGTCCCCATACTGTGTGACTTTTCTAGCATGGTTTTCGTGTCATTCTAAAGAACGGTCAGACTTGTGGTAGACATACAGAAACTTATATCTTCAGTCACGCAAGTTCCTTCAAGATGTATTTACAAGAAGGTATTGCTGTTCAGTGCGCTTTGTTTGGGTTAGTGTACAGCACCTTTATGGTTATTGTCAGGGATTTGTTGCCCATAGGTGGATGGTGTTGACTTTGGGAGCAAGAAGCTTCTCTACTGAATCATTGGTTCAAGTTGGCCAACACTGTCAGCAGTATTCCAAAGGCGAAGGACCCGTTGCTTCATCTGGCCCAGTTTCTGTGCATTATGATTTTTAATTCTCTAAAGCCTCATTCTTATCTAGTGGTGTGGAGGTGATACTTAAAATATGCAGGCTTGTCTGTCAAAGATAAATACCGTATATACTCGAGTAATGTGCGATCTCGCATATCATGCGACCCCAAAATTTTCACCAATAAACAGTGGTTTTGTCATGTATCTCATGTATCATGCGAGTTCCTTTTCCGAGGTCAGTTCATAAGGTTGGTGCTTTAGTGTGCTTATGGCCGAGTCGTTCAGATGTGTGCTGCTGCTAGTCAAGTTACGGTAATTTTCTTACTAATCTCGAGAATTGAATAGAAGATCTCAAGATTAAAAAAGAATCCCAAGATAATAAAAGAATTGTAAAAATAACACGCCTTGGAGTCCTAAATCTCTTCTCTCTCTCTCTCTCTCTCGTCTTCTCTCTCTCTCTCCCTAATCTCTCCTCTCTCTCTGAAATAAATAACTGTAATTTGAGTCTTTTACCAACGGGTAACAGTAAATGTGTAGACATCGTGTGCGTGTTTAAAAATAAATGTGCAGTACACACACATTCCGATGTTTCGGTTTTTGGAATTTTTCAATTTCGGAAATGTGAGGTCAGATGCATAATCAAACAAACATCACTACTGCAGCAAAAACATTCTTTTCCTTTATGTTTTTCATTATTGTTATTTATTAATTACAGTTTATTTAAATAAATATTAATATAATACTGTTACATGAATGTGAGATAATTAAGATCACCTATAATAAAATAGTGGGACAATGAATATCATATGTTCACTAATAGCTATTATTTTCAAAACAAACATTCCGTAAAATGCAAAAATATATATGTACATAACAATCAAAATCTAATAATGTTTTGCAGTTCAACTTGTGAATTTCAACAATAAGTATGACTATATAATATATATCACCATATCGATCTTGGAGTTGAAAAGTCGTAAAATTTTGAGGATGGTCCGGGAAAAGGATTTGTAATTTGTGATTACGTATTGCTACAACACCATGTGGTATTTTCATACCACAATATTGATGACGCATCGCTACGACGCACTGGTATTTTTCATACCACTATACATTATAGTTAAAATGATCCCGTTATATTATTGTTTTCACGAAGAAATAATTATATAAAGAAAATTATCGAGTAATTTTTGCCGTCAGCAGTCAGAAAATCACGAACATGGTAACGTTCAAACCTAGTGTCATCCACGGCATATGTCTATAAATAGAACAGAAGCAGAGGGCAGTCATTGGATAACAGATCTCCATGGCTACCAACCAGCCAATCAGGTGTTAGTTATACTACTCTGTGAATTTCTTAGAATGAACGTTTACACGTAACACACGGGAAGCTAACGATGATGTGTGCGCTTTGCATACAGTACCTAGTTTTTGTTTTTATTAGTGTATTTTACTGATTACATGAAGAATACTCTCTCTCTCTCTCTCTCTCTCTCTCTCTCTCTCTCTCTCTCTCTCTCTCTCTCTCTCTCTCTCAGGAAAGATACCGTCAATTCAATTTATCAGTATCTTTTCTTGATAGACAGAGTAAATATTTAGGACTCCAAAGCTTGGTATATGTCAATTATTTTATTATCTTGGGATTTTTGGTTAATCTTGGGATTTTCCATGGTCAACTTGGGATTAGTAAGAAAAATGCAATTATTTGAGTAGCAGTAGCAGCTGCTGCAGCGCACACCCAAATGAATCGGGTAAGCTTAGCACGCCAAACAATAGCATTTCCAAAATGAGCGGAGCTCTCTGGCTGGGCTGTTTTGGTCCACCCACGTGTTTGATCGCATATCTGCCAAATTTATAACAACAACAGAGATAAAACCATTTCTCCCATTACAGATATCAAATATTATCTTTTCCGTTGCGCAGAATTCTAAATAAATTACGTAGGTTCACGATTGATAAAGCTTTTTAATGCAATAACAAGAAACGGAGTCAGATTTTCTATCAACAGGGCATCTCATTTTGGTGCTGTTGCGAATATTTCAACCAGTTCCACATGCGTTTAAATCCATACTGACTGTACAGTATGGAGGCAGTTCTCCCTTCTACACATATCTTGATTTCTTAATATCGTAGGTATAGAATAAATTGGTGAGCAAGGAAATATGAAATAAAGCATAACAGTAAGTTTGACGAGTGAGAAAATAAACAATCGTATACAGACAGACTCTCTCTCTCTCTCTTACAGACAGACTCTCTCTCTCTCTCTCTCTCTCTCTCTCTCTCTCTCTCTCTCTCTCTCTCTCTCTCTCTCTCAGAAAATAATAGATAGGAAACAACGACTGAATATTGCTTGAATGCGATATGGCAAAGTTTTGGCCTGACTGAAGTGTGGAGTGACTTTGACACCGACTTACAAGTTATTCCTCACAGCCATGGATAGACATCAACTTCACAGCCGAGAAAGGGCAATCATATACAAAATAAATAGGTATAGAAAATGCGAAATGAGGCCCTATGTTGTCCAATGAAAAAAGCTCTCGCTCGGACAGCTGTAAGATTTAGGGAAGAGAGAGAGAGAGAGAGAGAGAGAGAGAGAGAGAGAGAGAGAGAGAGAGAGAGAGAGAGAGAGAGCAGGGCCGAATAGGAAGGAGATTAAAGTACCTGGGAATGAAAACCCCTTATAATCTTATAATTATAGCCTCGGGGTTTGTCTCAAGGACATTCAAAGGTCTGTCACACACGGGCAGTTGTTGTTGTTGTAAAATTAGCATAAGGGCAGATCTTTAAAAGCCACGCCAGGGAGCTCGCCACGGTGACAAGACTATACCTTCCATATGAATTGACGATGTCCTGTACGAAGATGCAGGAGATGAAGATGAAATGATCAAAGATCTGGAAGATGACGAATATGATGACTGCCTTGATGGCAAAGAATTCGGAGCAGTATTTGTTGATATGACACGGAGAACGACTTTGGAGGATTTTAGTTTATTAATTTTATGCATTTTTTTTTACTTTAATAAATTTTCACTTACCTGCATATCCTAAAATGAAAAAAATAGTTCAAGTAACAAATGTTTCTTTTACTGAGTAAAACAAAAAGTAAAAAATCCTTCGGTGTTGTGCCTTAATCAACTGATTTGGAAATTATAGATGGTTAGTCTAGAACAGTTAAACATGTTGTATAAACCAAAATAATGCAAATGGCGCACGATCGCTCTTTTGTATTTTAAAATACAATAGTAATATGAGAATGCATACAATATTACTGGATATAGTGAAGTACAAGTAAAGCATAACTTTTTGTACATGGAACTTACCCAGCAGATATATACTTAGCTATAGACTCCGTCGTCCCCGACAGAAATTCGAATTTCGCGGCACACGCTGCAGGTAGGTCAGGTGATCTACCGCCCCTGCCGCTGGGTGGCAGGAATAGGAACGATTACCGTTCTAGAACCAGATTTTCTCTGTCGCGGTAGTGTCAACATACGTTGTTGCTACCTCCTGACTTGATTTTCGTTTTTTCATCGCCATCGACCTTCTGGGCTGTCTTTTGCAGGGAAGTACTGGGTCTTTGGTTTGGCATACGCTTTTATTAACTTTTTAATGAATTTGGCTTCGAAATTTCGAAGAATATATTACGTGAAACTACCGAATTTTTCGGTAGACACTCTTATATTTTGCAATAAGGGAAATATTGATATTTTTTTTTCACTAATACGTGTATAAGTGTTAGAACTTGATGAAGGAATGTAAGATCTAACTTCCTACTTTAGGAAGTCAGAAAGCATATAACTAGATACGCTTCCTTTAGAAGCTTTAAGAGCTCTCGTACTAACGAGCAGTTAGAGTATTGACAATACTAGTAGTTGTTGCATCCTCATCACCTTCTTACTCCACAGAATCTACAAATTCATATGTGCAAATTTGAAGATAAATGGATGGAGCTCAAAAGGCGAGCTCTTAAAAGGTAAGAAGTGAATATAGTGTTCCCAGTGCAGTGGAGGGTGCGTCTGATCGGCTCCGTAGCGCTTCCAGGCCTAGACCTCTTCCAAACTCCCAGACCCAGTGGAGGAGGAAAGTCGACAGCTGCAGGAAGGTTAGGGAGAACCCCCACCGGTCAGGCGTCCCCTCGGCAGGTTCTGTAGAACGTACCAGACTGCCAAGGATAGCCATTGATAAGGCATCCTTAAAAAAGTACGTCTCTTCATCTTACATCCGAAAAGACGAAGAATGTATGTTTGGAGTTTCGATGATCTAGCGCGTTCTCTGAAAACTAAGAGAACACTGAGCAAGAGCCAGCCGCTGCCAGGAAGCCGCGTTCCAGCAAGCTAGCGTGAGCTACGTTCCAATAGCCAGCAGCGAGCCGCGTTCCAGCTAACAGACTAGCGTGAGCCGCTTTCCTACAACCAAACGCGAGCCGCGTTCTAGAAAATTTTTCTTGGCGCAAGGCGCCTTCAAAGAGACGAAGCGCCAGCCTGGCGCAAATTGCGCCAGAAAAACAGACGGCTAGAGCCAGGAGCCTTATAGTAGATTGGCAATCAGAACGATCCTTCCATTGAACGTTTCCGGCAAGAGGCTCTTTCTAAATGGGTCTAGTAGGCGCTCGGAACTATCAGGGCGCACGGAACCTTCCACGCAAGCGGAACGTTCCAGGAGTGAGTCTCCTTTCTAGCGTGCGGAACATTCCAGGCGCGCGGAACTATCCAGGCGCTAGGCGTTAGGCGCAAGGAGCCAGGCGCCAGAATATTCCAAATCTTCTTATGAGAGAGAGGTCAGTCGCGAGGCTCCTCTTTGAGTTTTTAACTTGAGCAACTTTCCCCTGGCAAAGGTGCAAGATGTCGCACAGGCGGCCGTCGCTTTTGCCAGAAGGATTCTGATACTAAGAGAAGCCATTTTTTCATTATTCAGAGGACTCTCTCCTTCATTCATGCTCTTCCCTTGTTATGAAGAGGCAAGAGCTTTGGGAGTTTTCTTATAAGAATCTCATCGACGTTTGGGTATGATGGCGGATAGGAAATATCTACTTCCTTCCGTAAACACTACAGATGAACAGGAATTCTGTCTCTTCCACGATTTATGAGGAAATCACGAAGATTTAAAGAGTTCCTGGATTAACTTCCTTCCTTAAGGAGATATATATACTCTTTCTATCGTTCTATTAACGAAAAGAACGAAGATAGTAAAAATTTTTCCTTTCTCTATCTGCCTCGGCAGGGAAAGAAGGTAGTAGAGTATGCTGTATGAGAATACGATACGGCAAATCATAAGCACATACCGTAGTTACTTCTTTGGTGAGCAACTCAATTACCAGTATTCTTCCAGGAATTTCCTAGGAAGGACTACGCTTAAAGGGATTGTTAAGACAACACCTACTTAGCTTCTAGATTTATCGAAGTCTTGTTTCGCTTAAATATGCATTATAAGAACTTCCTGAAGTTCGATAATAATTTTATAAGATTCCTTTATTAAATGGAGTAGCTGGCAACTCTGGAAGAGTAAGGCCAGTCGGCTAACGAGACTGCTATCGCTTAAACACCAACGCAGTATCATGTAGGTGTCGGTCATGAGTCGTCGGTTACATGTCTCTCTCCTGCGGGATGGAATGACTAACCGTGTCTCTCCCCTACAATCGTGGTTTTAGCCTCGGATTGAGGGGATAGTTAAGCAAACATAAATAAAATATTGTCTGCCTTTTGCTAAGAAGCTTTCAATAAGAAAGATATTACTACATTTCAATGCTGTTTACCGTAGGTAACATTTTTAAAGGATTCTAACGCAGCGGAACTTTATATTGTATAATGCTCTCATGCTTACGAAAGCATGGCTTATTATAGTACATGCTTAGTGAGAAGATGAATGTAGTAGAGAATTCACTTTAAGACTACGGTATGGTCAAGTCTTATGCACATACCGAGGTTAACTACAGAATTCCTAGTATCCTTACAAAGGTTTCCTAGATTAATGCTGTTTACCACAATGTGACAGTATTATAAAGGATTTTAATACGGCAGAGCGCGATATATATAATTCTCTCATCCTTTCGAGAAACGCACACAACCTTTTTAGAATCGGATATTGATCAAGAGAAGTTGGGTGAGTCGGATGGAAAACATTCTCTTAGTGGCAGAAGTTGTTTCCGTGATTGGACTATACTACGTATATAAAAGTTTTTTCCCCACTAAGAACGGAATTAACATGTGAGGATGTCGCGGGTACCATAAAGGCATAGATGTTATGGCACAATAACCTAAAAAGAACTAGAAGGAAGCGCCAGCCTGGCGCAAATTGCGCCAGAAGCGCCAGCTGCGCCATCCAAGATATTTTCTCGTTTTAGGCAAGTTATTAACCTAGAGGTCCGTAGCCTCTCAGACAGCAGGCTCGGTAACGGCAAGATTCGTTCCTGATTTCGTTACCCATTTAATCGAAAAGGGGTCGCTTACAAGGAATGATGAAATGATTTATTTTAATCACTTAGGCCAATTCCACGACTCTCTCATATCGCAAAGAGCATCGAGAATCTCTTTTTTTTTTTCGCACCTGTTCGCGTTAACAAAAGAGAACCTATTTGGGAACAGACACGGAACGTAACGATCCTTAAGAGGTTCGATGCAAGATTTTGCATGTCCGTGAGAACCTTCTCGATCGAAGATAATAACTGTTAACGTATGTCTAACATTTATTGAAAAGAGTTGTGAGAACCTGCGGAAAGTCTTCTTCATAGATCTCTTTGTAAGGTAGAAGACGAACAGGCTTCCTTTAGACTGCTTCCTTTTCCTCAAACCAAGAGAGGTAGCAATATAAGACATCTTTAAATTTAAAGAAGGGGAATAAACTTTAGTCTTTTTTCCCCTAGTTATAAATTCTTAACAGATATTAAGATAAATGGGCGTCAAAGGAAGAGAGGATGTATGCTTCATTTTGGCCTTAGAGAGGTTGGATTCACAGAAGTCACGTTCTTCTCACAGCATGTTTCGTAAGGCTTTTCCAAGAGTATCTGGATATTCTATCAGAATCTATTATAAATAGACCTAAAAAACCTCTCCACTCTGAGTCTGTCGGCGTGCAGACTGACCAGAAGTGGACATCAACGAGAGGTTTTTTCAAGGTAAATGACAATAGTCATGGCTAAGACATAGAATTGCTGCAGATCGTGCTAGATGGAATGAGGAAACTGTCCTCTTCCAATACCTCTATGAACCACATAGCGAGGTTTTTTCTTCACTTTCAGAGGGAAGAATCACCTATGTATATATCTGCTATCAAAAAGCGCAGTAAAAGGCTATACTCTGTCTCTACAAGGGGAATTAGAGATAACAGAGGATTAAGATCTTCGGGATCTTATACGATACCGCAATACGACAAGAGTAGGATATCATGTACTTCGAATGGGATCTTTTTGTGGCCACAGATTCCGTGTTCCGACAAAATGGAACTGCTCCTCATCAAACTTCTTTGAGGAAGTTTATGAAGGAATTCTTTGTTTCTCTTAGCCCTAAACAACCAAGAAGACAAGTGAATTTTTTGTGCATTGGAATCTCGCATCAGATTCAATGGAGACTCGGCAATGGGTTCTTGCCAGCATAGTATGTCTGGCAAAAGAACTAAATCCCTCTATTCCTGACGCAACGCTTTCAGATAGAAGTTTCGTTGCCCAGGCAGGGTACTTACATTTTCATCTACAGAAGAAGAGATGGTTTAAACGTTTGCCTACAGAGTCTTCAGGGTGCGATGAGAGCTCAAAATGCTTCCCAGAAGGATACAATAAGAGCTAGAAATCAGGGTTCCGCCCAATTTCAGCTCAGAGTCTCCTTCGACTTCCAGACTCCTTCCCTTCCTTCAGGCAAGGATAGGGAAGATTCTGCAACGAGGAACCTCATCAACATGTAAGAAGAGATCTCGTTAGCAAAAGAAGTGTTCACGAAGGAGCCTCCTTGGAGGAAGACTCTTCTCTCTTGTATTGCTAGATATCCTGTCATCTACTGGGTGTAGCTGACTAAAATCACCTCCCCTTGCCAGGGGCCAAAAGCTCAAAGGGGAAGAATTTCTTCCACCCTTCTCCAGTCTCCTGATAAACTATGTGGTTGTTCAGGACTCTCGAACAATGTAGCGCCAGCCAGGTGCCAAATGCCAATACAGGCGAAAAACGCCAGAGGCGGACAGTTCCAAGGAACACTGTCATGGTCAGATACTGAGAAGGAGCGGGCCTCCAACCTGGCGCAAATGCGCCAGAGGCGAACAAATCGGACAGATATAAGAGTGTCCGATGTGGACATCGCCAGACAGCCTAGAGACTCTTCCAAGCTCGAAGCTCCAGCAAGTGTGGAGGAGCCAAGCCAGGCGCGAGGCGCCAGCCAGGTTCTAGGAGCCAGCCAGGCTCTAGAAGCCAGCCAGGCGCCATCCAGGTGCCAGGCTCCTTCAAGGCTAGGCTCCAGTCAGGATTGAGGATCCATCCAGGCGCAAGGCTCCTTCCCAGTAAAGAGAAACCTAAAGCTCTGTCATGTAAGAGGGCTAGTCCCATTGATATGATACAGGTAAGGCTCTGCCATGTAAGTGGGTCAGCCCCCATTGGCACGATCCGAGAAGGCTCTGTCGTGTAAGCGGGCTAGCCCCCATTGACATTGATCCAGAATGGGTTTGTCAGTCATAGGTCCCTACCTCGCTGAAACTCTTGAGGCATGCAGACTCATAGACAGTAATCATGAAGTCTTCTGCCAGGCTCCAGGTGCCTTCCAGGCGCAAGGCGCCAGCCAGACGCAAGGCACGCCAGGCGCGAGGCGCTAGCCAGGAAGGAGGAGCCAATCAGGCACCAGCCAGGCGCGAGGCGCCAGCCAGGCGCGAGGCGCCAGCCAGGCGCGAGGCGCCAGCCTGGCGCAAGGCGCCATCCAGGCGTGAGGCTCCGCCAGGCTCTAGGCGCCATTCAGGCGCAAGGCTCCAGCCAGGCGCGAGGCGCTAGACAGGCGCTAGGCGCCTGCCAGGCACGAAGCGCTAGCCAGGCTCCAGGCTTCACCCAGAAGAGATCTGTATCAAAGAACGCCCTGACCTTCTTTGAGACATTGTGATCTCCTAAGCACTTGATAAGTGCATTGATGATTCCTTCAAACAGCTGAGAATTAAAAGTGCATGAAGTGCGAGCTTTTCCGAATTCTTGTTCTTTCCCTAACAATATGTCATGCCAAAGGACATATTAGCTGTCACATACATGAGATGCAACTCTGTGTTGACTTCCCATTATCCGAAGGATGTCAAGATAACCTTCGAGGGATCCTTCTCTCTTGGTTGATACGTGTCTGCGGATACATTGCTGGGATAGGGAGCAGATACTGATCCTTAACTAGCGAGTTAAATTTTATTTAATGTCGTGTTTTTTCTTTGGGTTGTTTGAAAGGAGTTTGTAGATAACTCTTTTCAACTTAAGCACTAACCCTCGTGTTAGGATCAGGTGATCGGGATCGGTGTTGTGCTCTTTAATTATGCCACTAGGCATAGGCATATTGTCATGTAAGAGGCTCTGTCGAGTAAATGGATAAGACCCCATCGACAGACCCACAAGAACTCTTAGCCATAGGTCACATCCTCGCTGAGGCTCTTGAGCGAAGCAGATTCCTAGGCATTAGCCATGGAGTCTTCCGCCGCTGATCAAGTAGGAACCAAGGTTTTATTTATTTATTACCGACAACGTATGTTGTTTACCTGTCTATTCAGTAAATAGTTGTCTCTTTCCCACCACCAAGGGTGTCAATCAGCTAAGTATATATCTGCTGGGTAAGTTCCATGTACAAAAATGATATTGTTAAGATACAATAAAGTTTTGTACATACTTACCTGGCAGATATATACGATTGATGGCCCACCCAGCCTCCCCTCAGGAGACAGGTGGAAGAGAAAATCTGGTTCTAGAACGGTAATCGTTCCTATTCCTGCCACCCAGCGGCAGGGGGGGTAGATCACCTGACCTACCTGCAGCGTGTGCCGCGAAATTCGAATTTCTGTCGGGGACGACGGAGTCTATAGCTAAGTATATATCTGCCAGGTAAGTATGTACAAAACTTTATTGTATCTTAACAATATCATTTTTAAAAGATCTACTGTTTTCCTCCGGTAGTAACTATCGCGATCTGCCGATTTGGGAAAGCATAGACGGCACGCTAATTTTATACCGCGTGTATGATGCGACCCCTTTAAAATTAGCTTCAAAATTAGGTTTCAAAAGTCGCATAATATGCGAGTATATAGGGAAGGCACTTGCTTCTTGAAAAATTTTAGGCCTGAAGGAAGCTTCCTATATGTTAAGGGGTTTCTTTATTAGGAAACATGGCCTCACTGGGGATTTTATCAGATAATCAGGCTAAATTAATGTACAGTCTTTGCATAAGAGATTACAACTTTCAACCAACGCTCATTAAATTTGTAAGTAATCCAGGACCATCTTCGTCACCAGGTACTGTAGGAGGGGACTGTAACCAAGAGTTGTCCATTTTTGTTCCTAAGTGATTTCAAGTTCAAGAATTGCTTAGTTTCTCCTGTAGAGCTCTTGTAGCCGCAGAGCAACTGATTTTCAGAATTTCTAGTGCTTGGTAGATTTGTCTCTTATTCTTCTGTTAGGAGGAAATCAACTCAAACTACAGAATTGCATGCATTTCCACTAACTTGTGCATCTTCTTAACTGCTTGGAGATGTTAGAATTTCCCCTCCCAATAAGAGTATCTTCAAGGTTTCATAGGCTCTGTCCTTAATCAAGTGGAGAACAACAGTGACCTTGTGTCAGAACAGAAATTGTAGAGGAAATAAATTTTCAGCACATGGAACTTGGAAGATATCAATGTTTTTCTGCTTTCTTAGAGATAGACTATTTTGTTGTCTACCTTCAAGGTTATCGTTCCATACTTTCCCTAGTATTGCATCATGTGCTTTTAGATCTTGCTGAGGATCAGCACCATAACGTGCTCAGATTGAAGCCCCTTCATCTCTATATCAGTCTCTCTCAGGAGTTTAGATGCAGTTCTAAACTGTGTATGAATTATTTACTATGAAACCTTTTATTTAGCACTATTGGCAGTTAAAAGAATAAATTTATTGCAAGCACATTTCTTTAAGCTATTGTAAAGGGAATGCTATTTTATCTTTTGCCTTAGAGCAGAGAGTGATGGTAAGGCTACGTTTTTCAGAGAACTGTAAGAATTCCAATATAACCTTATTGGGGAAGAAGAGGAAATACTTCTCTGTCCTGCTGAGGCAAATAAAACTTAATCAAACAGGTTAAGCCTGGAAGAGGTAGTTATCCTTTTAGAAACCTTGGATTTTCCCAAAAGTTAATCCTGGAAGAGGGAAAGTTAACCTTTTGTGTTGTGGTTTTTGGAAACCTAGATGTCGTTGTCAAAGGTTAAGTCTGGAAGAGGCAAAATTAACCTTTTGTTTTGTTTTAGAAAACCCAGCTGTCTTTGTCAATGGTTAAGCCTGGAGGAGACAAAGTTAACTTTTTGTTTTGTGATTTTAGAAATCAGAGAATTCTTTGTTGAAGGATGATCGGTCTTTATTAAAGGCCGAGCCTGGAAAAGGCAAAGTTAACCTTTTCTTTGTGGTTTTAAAAATCTAGAACATCTTTGTCAAAGAACACAAAGTCCTCTGTGACGTATTTGATTAGGCTAGTGCATGAGAACCAGCTCCTTATCTTCTGCCTTTATTGAAGGATTCATAATGTGAGTAGCAGTTGCAACTTCATTTAATGTTAAGTCAATTTGTTGCTTCAGGATAGGATTGATGTGGTGCAGTAGAAGTGCAGTTTGGTTTTACCCGCTCACTACCTTAAGTATGTAGAATTGTGTTTGAAAACAGTGAAGCCCTTAGTCTGCTACTAGTATTAGTCTTTTAACTGAACCAAAGAAAGACCCATCCTCTAGGTTCTTTTGTTTAAATCCCAGTTTTTAATATTTTGGGGAGCATGAAGGTACAAATTTTGTATGGGAGCATACCTTTACATCATAAAGGTATGTATTTATTTTAAGTGACTCGTTTTATAGGGTTTTTAGACCCCGGCGCATGAGTTCCCTCATGCTGCTTCTGTTTCATTCTGGCTGAATTGAAGTGGTTTTTGCCGCAAGGCTGCTCTTTGCTGCACATGCATGAGAGCCTTGCTCCCTGAATGGAATCCAATTTCTGGTGGTAGTAAAATCCAGAAAGTATTTCGGATCGGGTAAGAATGTTTTGGGTTTCATAGAAGAATCCTTTAGCTCGAGTGGCTGAGTGATTTTTCTCTAGCTGCACTACCCACCATCCTCTTAATGTGAGAATCAGCTAACTAGCAGCAGGTAAGATTCACCTCAAATAATATAAATTTTCATAGTAAAATGCACTATTTGGATACTTACCTACTGTTAAAATAGACTCCAACCAGCCCCACCACAACTTCGTGAGCTGTCAAGGAGAATTCTGACCAGAGCTAAAACATTTGAAACACTTGGTGGAGAACAGGTGAACTAGCCGGTCATCCAGGCAGCCATTTGATTTTTTGTTTGAATTCCGACTTGCCTAATTGGCGTGGAGATGTAAACTAACTTTAACATTAGGTAAATATCCAAATAAATTATATTGTGAAAATTTATATTTTTTAAGTTAAATGCTTCCATATAAACAAAAATTATAATTCATTTTTAAAATTGGAGGGAGTGTTGTATGTACAAGGGTCTTATATGCCTTCAAACATAGTAGACCACAAAGTAATTAATCAAGAGGGAAAAAAATGAAAGAATTGAGGTATAGGTTTGTATATGTATGGAAGTGCAAATGAAGTTGGCTTTGCAGTATTTTTGTATCTCAGAATATTGCAAGAATAGTTCTGCCTTTTGTATTTCATGGCAGATATACTTTTACCATTTGTTTTGACCTTCATGAAATGTCAATAGTCCAAAACCTGAAATATACATTCTCTGCCACTGCTCAGTATACATTAATTTTTGTGCACTTTCCCTAGCTGATCCTGCAGTTATCTTGTTCATTACATATTCATTAATTTAATTATATCATGGTTTCTTGAGTCAGAAAAAAGGTGAAAGAACTAATTTCATTACTAACACCAGAGGGGGAAAATCTTATATAAAAACGGTAATGATCTAGTGCTTTCTCATACAAAAAATGGTTTTCATGTAGAAGAAATTACCTGTAAAGCAGTCCCCGGGTTACAGCGTTCTGACTTTGCGACACTTGGCTCACAATGCCGTAATCTGGTTTTATGGTGTTGTAAGCCCCAATTATTCCCATTAATATTATTATGCTCTGGTTTACAGCATTTTTCTGGTTATGGCAAACTGCCATAAACAGGGGACTGTCTGTAGTTCCTTAAGAGAATAGTTTTAATGTAATGTTCTCATCTGAATAAATTGTACTGAATGTACTGTACAGTATGCTAATCTTAGTGTTTAGCTGCTCTATATAAAACACTATGCAAGATACTATTTTCAGGTTTGCCATGCATGCTGCTATGAAATCTGCTTTTTCCAAATTCATAATTATTGTCTTGAGCAATGGAAAAGTGACAGTTGAAGTTGATACAACAAAGCAAGAACCTTTGATATATGATTCTGCTTGGGATAAGCCTGTCGTGAAGGTAAGAGCTACTTGCTATTTAACCCCGTCTTGACAATAACATTCAAGTTGATTAGATTTGATGTGATTACAGTGTAGTATTATATTTATTTTTAAAGACTAAAAGAGACTAATGAATTTATATCGCTTAGTGGTAGGTTTTTATTTGCTGTACGTTGAATACTGGACAATATTATCGATTTTGACCATGGACTATAGGATGAAAGTTTTGGAAACAGGTTAAGAACAATTATTGCTGAAATTAAAAGTGGTCAATATGACGCAGTGCTAAGAATTTCGACCATGGTGCTTATAGGATATTTGGCAGAACAACAGAACTAAAGGAAATTAAATCAAGTGTTAGATTGTGGTGTTTTTATTTTAAAAATGTTACTTTGAAGTAATATTGTGTCCTTGAATGGTTTCAACTACCGTATATAACAATGGGCACTAGATGAGTAACTAAAAATGGCACATTTCTAGAATGCGGCAGATACAAAGCAACGCACAAAATTAAGCATGTATATTCTATTTCATTTTTTAGTTTTCACTCGGCCAACTATGAATATTAAGTTCCTTAAAGGAAATTTTGTCAGAATCTTCAACATCTTTACTCAATTATTTTTTTAATTTATTAAACAGATCCAAAATACAGTGGTCTGATTAAACCATTTATTAGCTCTTAAACGCTGAGCGGCTATTTCCCAAAGTGTCTCTCGTATGCCGGCAGCGTTCGGGAGTTAGCGCCAAAGCGGAAAAAAAGCTTTTTTCAAAAAATCACAGCACGCTTAGTTTGTAAGATTGAGTTGATTTTTGGCTCCTTTTTTTTGTCATCGCCTGAAGTTTAGTATGCAATCATCAGAAATGAAAAAATATCATTATGATATATAAGTATTGGAATATATGACAACGTAAAAAAAAATTCATATATAATTGTATACAAATCACGCTGTGAGCAAAACGGACATAAAAAAAGTGTTTTTCAAAAATTCACCATAAATCGAAAGATTGTCCTAGAGACTTCCCGTTTGTTGCAAAATGAAGGTAATTGATTGAATATTACTAGACTGTAAGTGTTTTAGCTTACAATTGCATTTTTCAACCATTTCGGTAGAGTTAAAGTTGACCAAAGGTTGAATTTTGTCTATTTATCGTGATTTATATGAAAATATTTCAAAACTCATAAAAGCTACAACCGTGAGCTACTTTTTGTTGTATTCTACATGACATTGCACACATTTTCATGTATAACACTTTATGTAAGGCCTAATAGAAAACGGTGCAAAAAATACAACAAGGTGACTAAAGAAATTCGGAGATTTTCAGCAGAGTTACCGTGCGCGGAGGGATGGAAAAAGTTTTTTTCAAAAATTCACCATAAATCGAATGGTTGTGCTAGAGACTTCCCGTTTGTTACAAAATTAAGGTAATTGATTGAGTATTACTAGACTGCAAGAGTTTTAGCTTACAATTGCATTTTTCTACCATTTCAGTCGATTTAAAGTTAACCGAAGGTCGAATTTTTTCTATTTATCGTGATTTATATGGAAATATTTCAAAACTGATAAAAGCTACAACCAGGAGTTATTTTTTGTTGTATTTTATATAACATTGCGCACATTTTCATGTATAACACTTTATGTAAGGCCTAATAGAAAACTGTGCAAAAATTACAACAAGGTGACTAAAGAAATTCGGAGATTTTCAGCAGAGGAATGGAAAAAAAGTTTCTTTTCAAAAATTAACCATAAATCAAAATATTGTGCTAGTGAGTTTCAGTTTGTTGCATATGACGGTAATTGATTGAATATTACTAGACTGTAAGAGTTTTAGCTTACAAATGCATTTTTTGACCATTTGGGTTGAGTTAAAGTTGACTGTGAAGGTCGAATTTTTTCTATTTATCGTGATTTAAATGAAAATATTTCAAAACTGATAAAAGCTACAACCATGAGTTATTTTTTGTTGTATTCTACATAAAATTGCGCACATTTTCATGTATAACACTTTATGTAAGGCCTAATAGAAAACGGTGCAAAAATTATGACAAGTGACT
>NC_087205.1:70821062-70857476 GCF_015104395.2 Macrobrachium nipponense
TTCCCCTACTCTCTTCGCCGATGCCAGGGGCCAGCAAGAAGAGGGTCTTGAGGGTCAGATCCCTGTCTGACGACTCTCGGAGTGGCTCGAGGGTCTTCGAGTCAAACTCCTAAGGACGAGAGTCACGTCCCCACACAGGGGGCCTGAGTTCCCTGGGTGGGCAAGACCTTTCGAAGCTCCTCATGAGCAAGGAGATCTCGAACGAGTTCGAGATATCCAATCCCCTCATTTGTTTCAGGACTAGTGCCAGGGCGGCTCTATATCCTTTGACTGTGGGGACTGAGAGGACTTCTCTCGGCGAAGAAAAAACGAGGAAATCCGCTACCTGCTGAAGAGTGGCTCTGAGAGAGATATACCCCGTCTACGACACCAACCACAGAAGACGGCCCACTTCCCCTGGTACACAGCTGCAGAGGACTGACGGACGTTTCCCAGCCATTCCTCTGTTGCTGCGCTACGAGAAAAGCCTCTCGTTCGCAAGAGATGGTGGATAACAGCCAGCCGTGAAGACAAAGGGACTGGACTGTTTGGTGGTACCGCTCTACGTGTGGCTGGACGAGAAGGTTGTGCCAAGGGGGAATCTCTCTCGGTTCTTCCGCAAGAAGAGCCAGCAGGTCCGGATACCAAATGGCCTGGGGCCATTTGGGAGCCACCAGGATCATCCTGAGATTCGGGGTGACCAGTGCTCGACTGATCACCTTGCGAATCAGGCTGAACGGGGGAAAGGCGTACACGAAGAGTTGTCCCACGGATGTTGAAGAGCGTCCTCTGCACTGCCCATGGGTCCAGCACGGCTGAAAAGAAAACCTGAAGTTTCTTTTCTCTTGTGCCGGGTGGCGAACAGATCCACGACTGGTCGCCCCCACAGGTCGAAGAGCCTTTCCGCCACGTCCTGGTGTAGAGACCACTCGGTCCCTATCACCTGATCCCGACGGCTGAGCTTGTCTGCTACTACATTCCTCTTCCCTGGAATGTAGCGTGCCGACAGCTCTATTGAGTGAGCCTCGGCCCACTCGTGCACCTGCCAAGTCAACTGGTACAACGGGAAAGACACTAGGCCCCCCTGTTTGTTGACGTAAGCCACCACCGTGTTGTTGTCGCACATCAAACACCACTGAGTGTCCCATCAAGCGGTCCTGAAACTCTTGGAGCGCGAGAAACGCTGCCTTGAGTTTCCAGTACATTGTGAAGGTGCTTGTCATGCTCATCCCACACTCCTGAAGTCAGCAACTCCTCCAGGTGTGCGCCCCACCCCTCGGTCGATGCGTCTGAGAACAGCTGCATCTCCGGGGGGGAGTGCGTAGAGGCACTCCCTTTAAGAGGTTCCTGTCGTCCAGCCACCAGGCTAGGTCCTGCCTCACCTCCGGTGTCAGCGACACTGGAAGCTCGGGGGATCCATTGCCAGTGACCAATCTCCTTTAGTCTCCATGAAGAGACCGCAGGTGAAGACGCCCGTGAGGGACTAACTTCTCGAGTGAACGCAAGGTGTCCGATCACGGACTTGCCAATCGCTGAGGCTGCCCTGTTTTCCTGCCGAGGACAGGAATCTGGTTGGCTGCCTCCCTGAATCGCTGATCCGCGAGTCTGCGGGGAAGACTCGCCCTGCTACCGTGTCGATCAGCATACCCAGGCACTTCATCCTCTACTTGGGTTCGAGATCAGACTTCTCAAAGTTCACCACGATCCCCAGATCGCGACAGAACTCGAGTAGCCGATCCCTGTCCTGCAGCAACTGCGAGCGGGAGCTCGCCAGGACTAGCCAATCGTCGAGATACCTCAGAAGACGTTATTCCCGTCGCGAATGGGACCAAGCAGACACCAGAGTGAACACTCGCGTGAAACACCTGTGGGGCGGTTGAGAGACCAAAGCAAAGTGCCCTGAATTGGTACACCGTCCCGTCGAGGATGAAGCGGAGGTACTTTCTGGAGGACTGATGGATGGGTATTTGGAAATACGCATCCTTCAGGTCCACTGAAAGCATGAAATCGTTCTCCCTGATGGGGTCGAGTACGGAACGTGCCATCTCCATCGTGAACCGGGTCTGGCAAACGAACCGGTTCAGGGGAGAGAGATCTATTACCGGGCGCCAGCCCCCCGTAGACTTTTCCACCAGGAAAAGACGACTGTAGAAGCCCGGTGACTGATCCGTGACGATCTCTACAGCTCGTTTGCTCAGCATGGTCTGGATCTCCTGTCTTAATGCTACGTCCTTCGAAGAGCCTGGAACGTATGATTGATGTTGGACCGGGTTGGAGGTGAGGGGTGGCCGAGATTCGAAAGGTAATAGATATCCCTCCCGAAGGACATCTACTATCCAGGTCTCGGCGACGTAGTGCTGCCAAGTTGCCCAATGGCTGGCCAGGTACCCCCCACTTCCGGCAGCAGGTGAGGGGGAACGCCGTCCCTAGCGTTTCCCCCCTTTCTTCGACTTCTTCCCAGACCCTCCTCGCGAGAAGGAAGGCTGGGAGGAGGGCTGGTTACAGAGTCTTTCCACGGGGCTTCGACGAGGCTACCGTCTTAGCTACCGAGGAAGCGCTAGCCGAGCTCTTTGGCTTGGCCGCAGTTCGAGGCTGCCCAGAAGCCTTCGAAACTGCCTGGTGTACCAGACGGTCACTGTCATCAGTGCGCCGTCTGTCCACCGCAGCGTCCACCATCTCTCCTGGGAAGAGAGATGAGGAACTCCGTAAGGGTCCATTACGAAGCCCTAATGCCGCCTCACGCCCAGCCGCCTGGATACTCGTGTAAGACAGCGTCCCTACGTCGGAATAAGTACCAGGTTGGCCCACAGGTTTACCGTTTGGTGGGCTAGGAAGGAGATGGCTCTTCCCCCAGACTGGCAAAGCTTCCTGAAGGCCGAGTCTTCTTCGGGAGAGATTCCCCCGGAGTTGGCTGCGATCTTCGACACTGTGAGGGACCACAGGTCTAGCCAGGAGACGGCCTGGAAAGCTGCCATGGCAGTGGATTCCAGGCCAAGTGCCTCTTGCTGCGAGAACCATAGGTTCTCTGACAGGAGCTGCTGCAGAGACACCCCCGGTGTTGGCCTGGCTAACTCCGGGTTTACCTGTTTGGGCAGCATCGGGTCTTCAGACGGCACGTAGAATCGCCGCTGTCGCAGTAGAGGAGGCGGAAGTAGCTTGCTCGACCTGCCTGACCTGAGAGAGCAGTCTTGCCCGGAGATAAGAGACTCAACCTGGTTCAGAACCGAGTCGGCGAGCTCCGATCGCGGCAATCCCACCGTCGGTCTGGGTTCCCTCTTCGGGCCCCAGAACGACTCGAGCCGGGACGTGGGCTCGGAAGGTGGGAGTGGCGACCCTTCCCGAGGTCGTTGTGCTGACGAATCAGCGCAATAACCTCGGCAAAGTTCCTCTGGATCTCTGGAGTCACTGCACCCTGAGGAGTAGGACCGTCCAGTCCCTCGAACAGGAGCACCTCCCGAGACCCTCCCCCCTCGAGGGGGGGAACAGCGACAGACCCCTCTCGGTCTCCTCCAGCCACTTGCGCATACGTCCTGGTCGGTCCTAGAACCGTGCCTGGCACGTAGGGCGTCGTGGTGGGTTCATGAGGGGCGCACCCCTCACGATCACTCCTCAATACCTCGCTCCTCCCAGTGTAGCCCGAGGAGGTTGAAGGTATGGGAGAGGCAGACCTGACGCTCCCCCCTCGCTCGCTGGCAGAACCAGCAGGCTTGGAGGGCTGCAGGCGATCGTCAACCCGCGGTGGCAATCGAGCTGCAGGCCTGGTCGAACCGTCTCGCTGTGGAGAACGGCTGGACTGAGCACAGCGGCCCCGATCTCGAGTGTCAGAAGAGCTGGTGCTGGTTGCCGTACCCGATCGCTCTCTGTGAGAGCGACGGTCAGGCAACCTGCAGGCTCCACTGTCACGGTGAGACCGGTGCTTGTCCTCACGGCACGTCACGTCGGCTGGCACCGGCGAACGGGGGGACCTCTTCCCAGCCTCAGCCCGTGGCCAGTCGTGGACCGTCGCGTCAGCCCGGGTAGCCAGCTGGTCGCCGCGAGAGCGAGAGCTGGTCTGGTGAGAGTCGCGTGAGCGGCTGTCACCAGTCTTCCGCTCCGTGCCGTGAACCTGACGCTGAGCAAGCTCAGAGGTCTGCATAATCACTGGTAGGCGACCATACACTCGGTACCTCTCGCGAACGAGAGGCCGAGACGGAACCTGATGCAGTGGCTGAGCCTCTGACACCAGGCGAGGAAGTGCCGGTGTTAGCCGACACCCCTCTGGTCCCCGTAGTCTTCTTCCTTGCGGAAGAAGAGACGGGCCCTGCTCCCGAAGGAGCAGGAGGACCAGCGGAAGAACCCCCCGTCTCACCGGAGCGAGACGGGCCCTTAGAAGCTCCCGAAGGAGACTACTTAGGGGGGGAGGAGGCAACCTTCTTCTCCTTAGGCTGTGAAGCCTTAGAAGATGAAGGGGGAGAGGCGGCAGACGACGACGAAGAAGACGACGATGACACCTTCCTCCTCTTCCTCTTCTTCTTCGTCAGCTTCCTCAGGACTGATGTCAAGTCAGCCATCCAGGGCGGAGCCGGGGCTGCTGTTGCCGAAGCAACAGGGCCCGGACGCACCTGTCCAGACAGACCGACATCGGGAGCAGCGGCGCCACGAACAGGAACGACATCAGCAGGTGCAGGCATCACAGGAACAGCAGGAACAGAGACGGCAGGAACGGCAGCAGTGGTCGGCAACATCTCATCACTCGTCAGCGGCTGGGCAGGTACGGCAGGTACGGCAGGAGGTGCAGACAAGCCAGGAGGACGGACCAGCGTCACCGACATCCTTGGCATCGGCGGGAGGTCCAGGGGCGAGCTCTTCGGACACACAAAGTCTGGTCGAGGCAGCACGGCAAACCAAGGTGGCGGTGGCATCACACTCCCCCGTGGCACGGCGATCGGCCCTTGCGCCGATGAAGTTGGTGTTACAGACACTGCATGCGGGGAATACACCAGATGAGGAGGAGAAGCATAGCCAGGGGTTGACAAGGTCGTGGTAGTGGTGGTCACCGTGGCATGCGTGACCGCAACAGAGCCAGCTAGATGGTAGAGCAGCCCCTGGACACTCGGCACGCCCTGCAAGCCCAACGATGCCCACACCTGTCCAAGGTCGTCCCTCGCAGCAGCAGCACCTGAGGAAGCAAGGTCGGGTGGTTAGCAGGAGCCTCTACCCGTCCGCGCGGAGTAGACGAACGGATAGAGGACCCAGAATACAGCTCTACGTCAGGGTACCTAGCGCCCTCCTCCACACTCGAAAGATCGGGTGAGGAGAAGGACCTGGAAACCCCCCCCGCGAGGGCAAGGCGCCAACCGTGGGAGCTGAGCCAGGGGCAGGAAAGAAGATGAAGTGTCCGTAACCAAAGGAGTCGCGGGAGAGCTCTCCGACGACTCCTTTGCCGGCCTTCGCTTCTTCCTACCCTCGTACAAGCCCCACTGCGCCTCCGACCAAGATACACATACATCACAAGGCTCGGCGCGGGTACACTCACGCCCCCGACACCGAGCACATAACACATGAGGATCGATTTCAGGGAAGGAGCGGAACTTACCGCATTTACGCCCCTCAGTTCCCGGGCACAATCGCCAGATGGTAGCAGGGCGCGGGGAATCCATAATCGATCACAGTTGAATTATTCACTTGAATAAATGAAAAAACAAGGGAAATGATTGTACTTACAATAAATCTTTCACAGATAAAGAGAAACACAACCATACAAGCAAGGAAAGCAAACGACGAAGAAGCGGGCAGAGAGCGCAGAACACACGTCCACTCGCTGTGAGGCCGAAAGCAAAAGTGATTGTTTACCTCCCAGTCGCGCGCGCGCGCCTGTCGGACAAGCAGTTAACTACCGAACCCCTTGTTCGAAAGCTCACGACCTATCCAGCTGCCGCTAGTAACCTTCCTATTGTAAAAGGACCGAAGGTTTGTATGCCGTGTCGGAACAAACTAGGATATATAAAGAAGGAACTTTAATACCGTATCAAAATATATAATCTAATACAAACTGACAAAAGTAATCAGTTATCAAAAACTTATTCAGGAAAAACATTTCCAAAAGAAAATAAAGGTGTCTACTAATAACCTTTATACAAGACAAATATACATACTATACTGGTACTCAAAAGGAGGGGTCCAAGAATTTCTTGGAAACCATCAAAAGATATCACAATATATCTTAATATTATATAATTTACATTCAATAAACTAAATTTTGAATACCAGGACAGGTTAATTACAATACAGGTGAGTACCAAATCTAATTTAATTATAGGTGAGTAACAAGGCTAAGGCAGGGACAATAAATGAGGCAGGTAGGGGAGAAAGAAAGGTAAGGAATACTAATGAATTAACTTCTTAACATGGTTCTGATATATCAGGAGGAACTACATTTCCTGCTGCCACTGTTGCAAATTTTAGGGCTTCCAAGGATTTTAAGTAATGATGTTTAAATATACTAATGGTGATTTCCAACCTGTACACTTTTTTAAATCTTCAAAATTCATATGGTGAAAATAATTAACTGACGTGGCTACTGCTCGAATATCATGAGCATGTGGAATTGATTCTGGATTAGCTTGTTTGATAAAATAAAGAATCTGCTGTCTAATTCCTTTAAAGGAAATGTTTCCTCCATTTTCTCTAATAAATAAAGGGCCTGAAGACATATTAGAAGTTCTGTTCAGATAAGCTTTCAACTTATTAGAAGTTCTGTTCAGATAAGCTTTCAAAGTGTTAACTGGACATAAGGATGGATCCTGTGAAAGTGGGACAATCCTCCACGGTGACCATCGGTTCTGTGGATCCTCATTCTTTGCTAAGAATCTCTTGTCTGGAAAGATTTGTACTTCCCCAGATGCAAGAAAAACAATATGGTTCGGTTCTCTAGATAATGCTGAAAGCTAAGATATTCTGGCTCCAGATGCTAAACTTACCAAAAAAGGTAACTGCTAGGTTCCGAGTCATTGCTCTAACCTTAGAATCTCTTAAGAACTTTGCTAGTTTTCTTACAGCTGAATCATATTGACGAAGGGTTGAGTCTCTTTTATCTGACTCTAGAAACAAGGTATTTAGAGGATCAATGTCAGCATCTCTTTGTGCTGCAAATTTCATAAAGTCCATAAAGTTAGGGCACTCCGAATTCTTGAGGAAGCTAACACACTGCGAGTTTGTACTACCTGTGTCAACTTGGGATCTGGGATCCGCCGAGGGAGGAGTCCTAGTTCTACCATCAGAGGAAACCAATTGCTCTTGGGCCAATTGGGGGCTACCAGAGCTATCTGACCTTTGAAAGTCCTGAGTTTGTCTAGTACTTTCATTAACATGTTTATTGGAGGGAACAGATAAATTCTTTGCCAGGTGTTCCAATCTATGGACATGGCGTCCGTGGCATAGGCCAGAGGGGTCCAGGTTGGGAGCAACATAACATTTTAGTTTGTTGTTGGATTCCGTGGCGAATAGGTCCACCTGAACATTCGGAATCTGTTGACAAATCCAATTGAATGAATCTTTGTCCAATGACCATACCGACTCCAGCGGAGTTGTCCTTGAAAGTGCGTCTGCTACCACATTTCTCACTCCTGCCAGGTGTACAGCTGACAGGTGCCATTGGTTTCTTGTTGCAATCGCAAAGATTGCTATCATCACATGATTTATGTGACTTGATTTGGATCCCCCTCTGTTTAAGCAATGGACTATTACTTCATTGTCCAGAATTAATCTGATGTGCTGCTTCTTTGCGGGGCCTAGTTTCTTCAGAGTTAAGCATACTGCCATGGCTTCCAATATGTTGATGTGGAGTTGACACAATGTTACTGACCACAAACCTTGGACTTTTTCGTATTGGGAGTAACCTCCCCAACCGCTTAGAGAGGCGTCTGTGTGTATTACCAACGCTGGTGGTGGACATCGTAAGAGAATCGATTTTGCCAGATTCTTGGCCTTGGTCCAAGGTAGCAGTCTTTTCTTTAGTATTTGTGGGATTAGAGATATTTTATCTCGTTTCCTCTTGTTCGCCTTGGATCGCCATACCCGATTTATATCTTTCAGTTTTGCCTTCAGTAATGTGTCTGTTACTGATGCAAACTGAAGTGAGCCTAGAATTCTTTTTTGTCTCCTCCTGGACGTTAATTTGTCCTTGAGAAAACTTTTTGTTTTCTTTGCTATTTCTTTCCTCTTTGTTGAGGGAAGAGATAGTCTGTGTGTGATTAGGTTCCATTGCAGTCCTAACCATTGGAAACGTGCTGCTGGAGTAAGACGGGACTTCTTGAGGTTTATTTTGAAACCTAAGTGTTCCAAAAATTTTATGACTTTATTTGTCGCCTTTATGCAATCCTCTACATTGCTGGCCCATATAAGCCAATCGTCTAGATAGGCCACTAACTGTATTCCTTGAGTTCTCAGCTCTTGGACTACTGTCTCTGCCAGCTTCGTAAATATCCTGGGCGCTAACTACTGAGTCCGAATGGGCATCACTTTGAATGAGTATGCCCTTCTGCCTAGTTTGAATCCTAGAAAGGGACGAAAATGCCTTGCTATCGGAACATGATAGTAAGCGTCTGTAAGATCTATAGAGGTGGTAACGGCCCCACGGGGAAGTAAGGTCTGCACCTGCGAAATAGTCAACATATGGAACTTGTCGCATCGAATGTAAGTATTCAGATGTGACAAATCTAGAATCGCCCTTCTTTGTTCTGAGTCTTTCTTTGGAACGCTGAACAAGCATCCTTGAAATTTCAAAGATTTTACTTCTTTTATTGCATTCTTTTGCAAAAGATCTTTGGTGTATAGGTCTAGTTCTGCCAATGGAGCTTGATGAAAACTGGTTAGTGGAGGGAGCCCTTTTGAGCCAACCTCCCACCCCAAGACCCTTGGATACTATGCTGGAAGCCCATTTGCTGAACCTCCACCGGCTCCGAAATTTGTATAGTCTTCCCTCTACCTGAGATGTCTCAATGGTTTGAAGAGGGTCTGTTTCCTCGTCTGCCCCTGTATCCTCTGCCTCTTGTTGAAGTCCTTCCACCTCTATTATGAAAGTTACCTCTGGCTCTACTACCCCTGGCGTACCTATTGTACCCATGGAACACTCCTTGTGTCTCAAAGGTGGGGTTAAAAGCCGGAGAAGGAGCTTGATGTTGAGGAGGCTGAGTCATCCAAACGTATTGTTGTTGTTGGGGTTGGGATTTAGACATAGACGGCTGAGTCCCTTGAGGTACAGGAATCGTCGTCTGAACGACAGCTTGGGGTTGTGGAGTCTGGTATGATTGGAAGTTCCTAAATCTCTTCCTGCCTCTTGTCTGATTTGCTGATTGCTCATATTTTCGTTTGGGCATCAGGCCCCAACGAACTTTGAGACTTTGATTGACCCTAGCAGCCTCACCTAAGACACTGTTAACAATGTCTTCCGGGAATAAGTCTGGGCCCCAAATTGAGGCTTTAATCAGTTTATTTGGCTCATGCCTTATTGTAGCTTCTGAAAGCACATGCTTTCTGCAATTACGGCGTGCTACAGCGAAGACATAGGCATCACTTTCAAGTGTGAGGAGGAGAGACTTGGTAAGGATCTTGAACCATGACTCGTCTTGGTATACCAGCGAAGCCATTTCTGCCATTGTAGCGGAGTTGATCGATCTACTTAACTGAGTACGTGCCTCATACTCGATTCTGACCAAGGATTCTGGGAGTCTCGGAAGTTTGTCACTGAACTGTGTAGAGGCACAGGCAATGTTCAGTTTCCCTGTGGTGAAAGTTGCTGGGGCGTCAACCCAGCATTCATGATCTCCTGGATAAAGTAGAGAAGTCAACTCCGTCTCTCTTAGTTGTGGCATGGGCTTGTCCTCCATAGCCGCCTGAAGAGCCAGATCAACCACTTTTGTAGTACAAGGTGTCGGTGTTTGACCTTCTACTACAAACATTGTGTAAGAACTCTTATGGGGGGACAACATTGTGTTCACACACTCCCATTCGTTCAATGTCCGGACCCATGAGGACTGAGCCTGTTCCTTAGGATAGATCATCGTCTCCTTAGGAATCTTATCTAGTCTTACTAGCGCTTCCTCTGTCAGTCGAGCATATCCTGGGAAGGGAAACTGCAATCCCGGCGGGTAGAATTCAAAGTCCTCCACCGGCCGAGTTCCACATCCTTCTATGGTTAACATGCCATCCATGAATGGTGCATGTAAAGCCAATCGCCATGGATTGCTCTTTACAAAAGCCGGAAGTTTGGAAGCGTCTGGCATCACAAACTGTTGTTGTTGTGGCAGTCCGGTTCTCAGGAGATTTTCTATCATGTTCTCCTGGTTTTGCAGTCTCTGGGCAAAAGTGTCCATAGACTGCAACCGATCCGAGATGGTTCCAATCTGAGATTGGACCATACTTCCCATCTTCTCCATTAAAAGATTAGAGAAGGCAACCGCGGATCAAACGGAAGGTTCTGAAAGGGCCTTAGATTTGGAGCTCTTGATCTCGACCCGTGATGTAGGGGAGTAGCTGCTACCGGAATCTCTGAAGACTTAGATGCAGTTAATGACTTGGTAAGTCTCGGTAACCTAGATGGTTTACTTGGCTTAGATAAGGCCTTCCTCAAGTGTTTGACTTTTGGTATTACTGAGCCTGGTCTGTCCCCAACCAGGGTCTTTGCAGTAAACCCTTGAAAAGAAGCATGTGAAGAGGTTAAAGATGGTGCAGGGCTAAGAACAGGAATCTTAGACCGCACACTACCTGCCACACATACTTCCCTACCTTGATCGCTGGCGTCCAGAACCATTGGTTCTATGTCAAGGCGGCTGCGATTGGCCGCCACGTCTTCCAACACTTCTTCTCCCAGTCCCTCAAGATCTTCAGGCAAGGACCGCATATCTTCACTTCTATTGGCGAAAATGGGTGCAGCCACTTCCTTGGGAACTGCCGCTGACATCTTGGCATTTGGGTAGAGGAGGGTGCATATCTCCTCTGATAGAATATAAGGTTTCTTAGCCTTGACGTTACGGCCGAATCCGCCAACCCAGATCTTGAGGGTTGAAAGAGATGTGTTCTTGACAGCCTGTGGGGTCTGAAAAAGAAGTACTAATTAGGATTATCACTTTCTTAAAACTAAAGAAAATAATTTGTTCACTTCCTGAATACCATATCTCATAATTAGTAATGAAATATCTAAGTGCGTACTCACCGAGTCCGAGGTTATATCAGCAAAAAGCCCATAACAGATCTCACACGCATCCGGATGCCCGACGATGAGGTCATCGACCTGTACAGCGCAGGGTACATGGGACCTGCAAACCTCATGTCCGTACCTTTGCTGAAGGACAGCTGCGCAAGCTGTCATCTGACAACGCACCACCTGTAAGGTAAATTGATACATGAGTATTCAATTTGTATATAAACTACCGGAAACTCCGGATTATTTATCGTAATCTTACATTATAACATATATAGTCAAAGTAGACTTCTGTATATTATAACTAAGTCTTAACATATACGGTTCGGTCATTTAGTCTATGAATCTTCCTATTCTGTTGAAAATTATGGCGGATCTAACTTCGTACTTATCCACCTGCTCCAGAAAACTAAACCCACTTAACGAAAAAATATTCTCCAATGATTGTATCGCTACCACGGTAGACGTTTACTGTACCAAAAGGTATTGAGTGGCGGATATTGGTTACGTAGCCTGTCCGCTTGCTCCGAAATTCCGTGCATTGTAAACAGAAGAATATAAGATTTTGTATGCTACGTCTGTACGCCTCTTCCGGGATCGACCGACAAAATTCTATTTGTGTGTAATCTACAATATCAGAACAGGGTGAGATACCTGAATCTGATCAATACACTAAAATATTAGTGTGTAGAACTATTCCGGTTGTAACGGAAGCCCGAAAGGGAAGACTGAATGTACGCATAAGTTGCTCTATCCGGTGCGTTCGGAAGCCAATCGAAACCAGCTAGAAAAGCGCCACTATCCTAACTCATGGTATGACCATATCGCTACATATTCCGTCGCTCCCGATATAGGCTATAACTAAAGCCTAAAAGTAACCTAAATCGTGTGATAAAAGGTATCCCCCCGAAGGAGTACTAGGCGGGAGCGGCAGAGCGAACTGGTTCGTCGCGATCAAGAGGACCATATGATCGGTCAGGTGGGACAACCCTACAGATGATAAAGATCCACTTGAACCACGAGATATGTAGCTTACAAAACTAAATGACCAAAATTAAAGTGAATAATAGATAATTAGGTAATAATGGCACACAACTAATATAACATAATATTAAGCTAGACAAAAATTAAGCTGAGCGAATAGCCTAGGTCTCCAACATCGGGTGAGATACCGATATGGTCAGGTAGGCTATATCACTCTTAATATTATTTCTACGAAATCAGGTGATTTGCCGATTTAAGATGCAAAGATAAACTACGCTCAAAAGTTGTCAAACCAAGGGAAACTCCCTAAAGTAGGATATGACTTGAACATGTAATGCTCGGACAGTAGCCTAGTGTAAGCCAAAATCACTAAATATCCAAAACCCACGTAAACATCGTATAAAAATCATACAAAATATTAATAAAAGTGCATTTATTTCCATATGTCTAGGACAAAAAATGATTGCAATTAGTATGAGGAACTAATGGTCAATCAACATGTAAACAAAACTCTGTGAAGTAGCGACATCAAAATGGCTGACTGGGTTCGGATATTTGCGATCCTTGATCAAGATCGTATTTCTTGTAGGAAATAAATACAATAAAGAAATTCCAACTTCAGTGCATAGTACAACCAATAGTAGTACTCATCTTAGTAGTAGAAGCTTCCAGGAGGTCCGACATTATGAAAATCAAGCACAATAGATCAAAAAACGAAAAACACTTGTACTTCATACGATGCTATTGAAAGGAATGTATAGGTACGCATGGGTGGTAGAGTGGTGGCGGGCAGTAGTGGGATGTAGAACGGCACCTCGTAGTAACGGGGGATGTTGGGAGAGGTGATAACTAATTGGAAAGAGACCTCTGAGAGTGGTTTTTCACGCCCCAGTTACTATACCGACACCCTATATGAGTGAGCGAGCTAGGCATATGCCCGGCATTCCATGCAACTTTTTTCTCTGGTATATATAGCAGTTTTATACCTTAGAAATGATGCTATAAGGAGCATTTCACGGAGCGGCACAGGTTGAGCCCAGAAATATATACACCATACAGGGTTGGGGTAAATTATGAATTGAATTGGAATTGATACTAAAATTGCATGAATTAGAATTGAATTGTAATTGAAAAAAGGAATTTTGAAACAATTGGAATTGATACCAAATTAATTGAAATTGAATTGGAATTGAAACTGAAACATTGAGATTAATTGACGAATTGATGTTAAAATGCAGTGAATTGATATGAATTGATGTTAAAATGCTGCGAATTATAACAAATCTTGTGTGTTATAAGTTGGACCTTCACACACCATCTTATTAAGGCCAAATAACAGGAATTAAACCTTGCATTCTTGAACATCACATGATATGAACAGATACATCTTTAGAGAGATAGAATTAGGCTATAAAGCACAGAACATGAATTATAGCTATTTTTAAAATTTTCTGAGTTTTCCAACTCTACTCTTATGAGTCATACCTGTACCATTCCTGTACCCACAGTACAGATCAAGTCTTGTTCTGCCTTACTTGCCCTATCCTGTCAGCTACTGTGGTGTTTGGCAATTATTTTCATATATAGCGGACCCCCCGTATTAGTGTTCTCATTAGTGCTCTCCGGATTTGCGGACTCACACATTTGAGGATTTCTCTCTGGAACATTTCCCTGCATTATTCACGGAAAATTTGCCTATTCGCTGTATTTTTCTATGAGAAATATCCACAAATTCCTGGTTTTTTTATCAATTTCCTCATAAACTGCACTTTGTGTGATAAAACTATTAAAAAACCAGGTATAAAAATTTTTTGTGGGTTTTTCTTGAGTTTAAACTAACAAAATAGGTTTTAGGCATTTTTATAGGGGTTCCAACTATTCGCGGGTTCTAACTATTCACGGGGGGGTCTGGTACATATCCCCTGCGAATAAGGGGGACCACTGTAATCATAAGCTGTACCTGTTACACACCATTTCATTCAGGTAAACTGACAGGACTAATACTTGCCAATCTTTTTTTAATAAAAAAAAAAAAAAAAAAAAAAAAAATTTGTTTATTACAAGATGCCAACTTTTTTATTAGTATAAAAAATATGAACTTTATTTTTATTACAAAGTTGTATTATGAGATTTTGTATATTTTTTTTAAACCACAGACTATTTGCAGTACCTGAGTTGATAAGATAGGCCTATAATATGGGGGAACATTTTTCTAAGGCAAAATTTTGAGAAGCCAATTTTTTTTAATTGAAAATGTAAGCTCTATGTTTATTACAAAGTTGTATAATCTTTTGTAGAGATGAATGTTGATACTTGATACAGATGTGAGTAGCTTACCCGAGGTGAGTAAAATTTAAGTTTCGCCCCTTATCGGAAATATCGATCATATAATGAATTGTAATTGAATTGGAATTGAAACCCTCATGATTTGAATTGAACTGGAATTGAACATTTATTTTTTATAATGGTTTGGAATTGAATTCGATTTGATAAATTCACAATTTTTGTTGAATTGAAATTGATTTGAACTGATAAAAATGAATTGACCCCAACCCTGACACCATACATCTTGTTTGTATTACTCTTCATCCATTCCCATTAGTCTTTCTCAAACTTAGTTGTCCAACCTTATTTAGCTTTATCTTCTCTAACTTTTAGCTTTCATTTAAGAACAAACACTTTGGTTAACCCCCACAAGCCTAGAAATGTTACTCAATGGTTTTGTTAACCCTTTTACGCCGACTGGACGTATTTTACATCGACATTTTTTGTCTCTCATGTGCCGACTGGACGTATTTTACGTCGACTTACAAAAGTTTTTCTTTAAATTCGCGGAAAAATACTTAATAGGCCTACCAGCCTAAAACTTTTAAATCACGCGCCTTGGGGGATGTTGGGAGTTCACGGATCAAGGCCTTGTTTTGTTTTGAAGCGTGACCCAAGTGTGCATGCACGATATCCCTTCTTCTCGCTCCACCAGCATCAGTGGCGCATCATCCGAGAGCGATCTTTCGTCGGAAGCGTGTTTTTCTGGACTTGTGCGAGACTTTGAGCATTTGTGCTGCTACAGGACATTCATAGAGATGTCTCAACGACGTGTGAACCGCGAAAGGCGCGTTTTACCCGTCGGAAGGGATCGTGTAAGGAGAGTTTTGGACCTGGATGCTGGCGAGGGGCCAAGCACCCAGCATGACCCCACACCTCAAGGCCATTCTGTGCGGCCACGTGTGGCTGAAAGTGTTTTCAGGAACACAGCGTATGCCTTTGGTTACCCCTAGGAAGCATGTGGGCGTCCTTAGGGGCATTCGTAGGCATTTGGGAGGCCTCCAACCAAGGGACATAGATGAATATCTTTCGGAGCTTGATCGGGAACATGTCGCAAGTCCTCATTTTGATGGCGGATGGTCATCAAGTGATGAGGACATCAGTCCTGATGAAAGTGAGGATGAATATATGCCCCCAATGTCCATTCGAGGCTCACATCCCGAAAGTGAGCTCGAATTCAGTGGTTTCAGTGCTTACGAGGGGGAATCTGAGGAGGGGACGGATGGGGATATGGGGTCTAGTTTTATCGCGGAGGACGATACAGAAAGTGAAGGCCTAAGTGAGGGTGATGGGCCAACGGGGGAGGGTAGAGTGCAATATCGTGCCTGCACGCGCATGGGCACGTAGAAGGTCGGCTCGTCGCGCCAGCCAAGGTGAAGGTCGGTCGTCGGAGAGTGACGAGGGGTGGACGGAGGACCCCACCCCTCCTAACATGCACCCCTTCACGGCAACCCCTGGGCTCACCATACCAGTACCCCTGACTGTTTTGGGGTTCATCCAGCTTTTCCTTAAGCGGGAATTGCTGGAATACCTGGTACACGAGATGGTGGACTACGCTCGGTACTGCCGGTATGAACTAAGGATGACCTTGTCGTATTACTGGCGGGCTTGCAACCTCATTGACATGGCGCATTTTTTGGGGCTCTACATTTATTATGGTATGACACCTGCTTCCGACGTCAGGCAATATTGGAGGAGGAATTATTTTTTATGTATGCCTAATGTGCCTGGTGTTATGTCCCGTGATAATTTCCTGGCGTTGGACAGGTACTTCAACGCCTTCAACCGAAGGGCCATACCCCGGAATAACAGTTATCGCCTCATTTTAGTGCGCCCAGTGTTGGATTATATCCGTGATCGGTGTAGAAGTCTCGTGATTCCTGGAAAGAACCTGTCTTTGGATGAGGGGATGATGCCTTACAAAGGACGTCTTAGTATAAAAGTGTATAACCCCAAGAAGCCGAAGAAATATGGTGTGAAATTCTTTCTTATTACCGAGGCCAACACTGGATACGTCGTGGACTTTTCAGTGTATTCCGGGGTCTTCTCCACGCTGCGTGACACTGTATTCAGTCTTGTGGGACGTTTCCGTAACCAGGGATATCACCTGTTTGTGGATAATTATTATAACTCAGTATCCCTGGCCCAAGAACTGTATGAAGCTGGTATGCACGTCAGTGGTACCCTTCGGTTGGTGCGTGGGGCCCCGAATGTCCTCAAGAGGTTCGCTAGTCATCCGCAACACCTGGCAAGAGGAGAGACAGAGTGGCGGCGGAAGGGCGCTGTCTTCGTCATCTGTTGAAGGGTGTCCAACTTCGTCCCATGATTACGACGAGTCATGAAACCCATCCAAGAAGAGATCGTACCAGAAGAAGAGCACTGTCGACAGGGCCGAGTTGTGTTTGAGGAGTTTCGTATCGAGCGGCCTACCGTCATTGGGCACTACAACAGGTACATGGGAGGTGTTGATCTCTTTGATCAGCTCATCCAGTATTATCCCTTCGCCGGGAGAACCAGAAGGTGGACACAGGAGCTCCTCTAAATACATCCTTCAGTTGGCCCTCCAAAATGCCTAAATACTGTACTGTGGGTACCACAGTGACAATCTTCCGAGGTGACCCACATACAGTTCCTAGAGGAAGCCGGGAATGCCCTCATCAACTTCGATCCCGATGAGTGGCCTCCATTAAACTGACCCCCTGCCCCGAGCTGCAGATCTGCCCCTAGCGGAAAGGGCAGATAAGAGGGCCAACTTCGCTCGACCTGCCACCGCCACCCCTGCTGACGACGCCCCTGCTGCCGCCGCCCCTGCTGACGACGCCCCTGCTGCCGCCACCCCTGCTGACGACGCCCCGCCCCTGCTGCCGCCGCCCTGCTGACGACGCCCCTCTTGCTGCCGGGCCCCGCCATCACCGCTTCTCGTCGGGTAGTGGACCCTGTGTGTCGGCTGCAGCCAGGGGATCACATACTGGAGGCCTTACAAGTGGGCGAAGGCAGAAACGGTGCCGGGTGTGGCCATATGAATGGCAGAAGGAGAGACACCCAGTTCTTCTGTCGTCTCTGCAAAGTTGCTCTTTGCAGGATAGGGGAGTGTGACCGAAAATGCCACACTAAGGTCACGTATTGGAGTGCGCCCCCTAAACCGACAGCGGAGGGCACACGGGGCCGCCAGGTCCATCAGCAGTAAGGGCGCGCGTCTCCCTCCTCCACCTGTACCTCGTCATGTCGAGTGGAAAAAAATGCAAGACTCTTCAATGGAGGAGGGAGAAAACAAGAATAGAACGAAGAGTCAGGATTACGAGTGAGTATTCTGCATTTATTTTATATCTATTTTATATTTATTACAATTTTTTATATATCCGTATCTATGCATGATAAAATAATAATCAGACATTTCAGTGTATTGGCGAAAAGAGAAGAGTCACCTGCATTCCTTTTATTTTTTTATGTATTGGTACCAGAATCGAAAAAATGTAATATATATATATATATATAATATATATATATATATATATATATATATATATATATATATATATATATATATATATATATATATATATATATTTATATATATATATATATATATATATATATAGATATTTATATATATATATATATATATATATATATATATATATATATATACAGTGGACCCCCCGTATTCGCGACTCACACATTCGCGGATTTCTCTCGGGAACGTTTCCCTGCATTATTTGCGGAAAATTCGCACATTCGCTGTATTTTTCTATGATAAATATCCACAAATTCCTGGTTTTTTTGATGAATTTCATCATAAAATGCACTTTTTGTGATAACAAACTTTCAAAAAAAACTTAAAAAACTTGTAGGAAAATTTTTAGTGGGTTTTTCTTAAGTTTTAACTAACAAAATAGGCTGTTTTTAGCATTTTTATAGGGGTTCCAAACATTCGCGGGTTCTAACTATTCACGGGGGGGTCTGGTACGCATCCCCCGCGAATACGGGGGGACCACTGTATATATATACATATATATGGAATTTTTATTCTAAAATTAATATTAATAATACTTACCTGTATAATTTATCTAGCCCTAAATCCCCAAAAACTGCACCAAAATTTACCACATTGGCAACCCTGTTACCTCCTATTCTGTCCGCCAGTTGGCAACACTGTCGTTGACAGATACAAAAACCTTCTTTCAAATCAGTTGTGATAGGCAGATCGTGGGGTAGGATGGGTGGGACTAGATAAATTATACAGGTAAGTATTATTAATATTAATTTTAGAATAAAAATTCCATATTAATAAACATTACCTTAATATAATTTATCTAGCCCGATTAATCACATTGAAAAGGAGGAGGGAATCTGAATACAATTTCCCCTTCGGACAGAATAGGAGAAAACAAACAAAGAAATATATATCATAGGCAGTCAAAACTCAACCCAAGGTCTAAGATACTAACAACTCAAAGTCTCCTACCATAATGCCACCAAACTGCGGTAGCACAGGACAAGGAGTAAGTGCATAGTCAGTCCGTCTGTACTAAAGTCAGGTGACCGACCAGGTGACCAGTCAGACGAATTGCGGACAGCAAGGCTGCACCCTGAAGACTATCAAGCACTATTCTTTCCCTGAAGGATGGAGTGTCTGGACTGTCTGGCGATTCAAAGCTAAGCAACCTTGGGGGTGTATCAACGCAACCCGACGTCGCCAGCAACGAATCGGCTCATGAGCAACTCCTAACTCGAGCTTTCTGGTGCCAAAGAGAAAGGAGCGCGGAGCAAAAGGCAATCAGTCCCGAAGGACGAATGCCTGACAGTCCTACCTGGTCTCATGTTACACGATCATCGGGGTGTATCAACGCAACCGACTTCGTCAACAAGAAACTCAGGGCTACTAAATGTCCGCCTGATCTCACACGAGTGTCTGACTCCGAGAAAATACAGGTGAGACAAAAAGTAGATGGTGAGCGAGTCACCAGATGACAGCAGACGATCCATCGACTAATTCCCTGTCCAGGACAGTGGAAGAAGCAGGAGTCGTCAGGACAAGCGAACCAGTGGCTAGTCCTAGGTCAGCATCGACTCTGGGAGAAGCGTAGTCGCCAGTGCCGACAACCCAGTGGCTGGAACCATTTCACACTGACAATGGAAGCAGCATGAGTTGCCCAAGCAGTCAGTCCTTGTCATCAACAATACCTAAAATACCAAACTGCCTAATTCCCATTATAACTACGTAAAACAAAAACTGCCATGGGGTTATAATACAAAAACAAAAATATATACAACAAAACAAAAATTAATGAATAATATACAGGTAGCAACCAAACGTAAAACAGGAAGACTACCTAATTCTCCTGTCTGACGACCTGTCCTGCCATCATCAACGGGCCCAAAGAACGAAGGTCGCCTAGAACTAGAGAAATATCCCTCAAGTAAAAGAGGCAAAACAGAATTAGAACGCCAAGTCGCCGCCTCAAGCACCTTGGCGACTGAGACGTTCTTCATAAAAGCTACTGATGTAGCAACTGCTCTAATACTGTGTGCTCTCGGCGTCTGGTCTTCCCCACCCCAGCAGCCGAACCACCAGTTTTAACGATCAGATCTTTGAGAAAAAAGGATACACCATTCTTTGAAATAGGTCTCTTGACATTTCGGGGTGAAACAAACAGATGACGGGGACGACCCTGAATGTCCTTCGTGCAGCGTAAATAGCATGAGAGTGCCCTAACAGGGCAAAGAACTAATTCCTCATTTAAATTACCAACAAAGTCGACCAGCGACTTCAGTACGAAAGACCTGGGAATGGGATTATCAGACGATTCAGTCTTTGCGACAAATTCAGGAAGGTATGACAAAATCATGTCTTGTCCAGATCTGGCAACCAGAAAAGAGAGTGCTTACAGTTCACCCACCCTCTTGGCTGTACCCAGTGAGACAAGGAAGAGTGTCTTAGAAGAGAGGTCCCTAAATTTGGAAGGCAGAATTCAGAGGCTCAAACGGAGGGAACCTTAAGGCTTGAAGGACTTTGTTAACGTCCCATGTTGGAGGCGAACACTGCGGCCTGGGTCGAGATAGGGAAAAAGATCGAAGTAAATCTCTAATGACATAAGATGAAGAGATCTCAGGGAGCCTTGCCTTAAAAACATAGGAAAGCATAGACCTATAACCATTAAAGCACGAAGGTGACAGGGCCCTGTCATGATGTAAATGAACTAAAAACTCCGCTACTTTCGGTAAGGAAGGTCTAGAAATTGAATGTCCTTGAGACTTACACCAACGTCTGTAAACCGACCATTTAGCCTGATAATTTACTCTGGTTGATTGCCGTCTGGCAAGAGCCAACTGTCGCGCCACTCTGGAGGAGAACCCTTCGTGCTTGGAGAACCTCCTGACAGTCTCCAGGCATGAAGATGAAGCATGTGGAGCCTCTGATGGAACCGATGAAAATGATATTGTTATTTTACAATAAAGTTTTGTACATACTTACCTGGCAGACATATACTTAGCTTACGTCTCTGACGTCACGACAGAATTCAAAACTCGCGGCAAACGCGACAGGTAGGTCAGGTGATCTACCTTACCCGCCGCTGGGAAGTGGGTGTAAGAACCAACATACTTTTCTTGCCAGATTTTTTCTCTCTTATACCTGTCTCCTGAGGGGAGGCTGGGCGGGCCATCAATCGTATATGTCTGCCAGGTAAGTATGTACAAAACTTTATTGTAAAATAACAATATGACAATTTGTCCAAAATTGCATTTTTCCTAACTATACAAACCTGAGGTCCTTTTACAATAGGAAGGTACTAGCGGCAGCTGGATAGGTCGTAAGCTTTCGAACAAGGGGTTCGGTAGTTAACTGCTTGTCCGACAGGCGCGCGCGCGCGCGACTGGGAGGTAAACAAATCACTTTTTGCTTTCAGCCCAAGCAAAAACTGCAGATGAGGGGGTGGCATGAGGTGGCACTATGTGTAAAAAGGACCTCAGGTTGTATAGTTAGGAAAAATGCAATTTTGGACAAATTGTCATTTGTTCCGACACGGCATACAAACCTTCGGTCCTTTTACAATAGGAAGACTCACTTCTTCGTTGGGTGGGAGGAATCTGAGTCTTTTGTAACAGACTGGTGTTCGCCCAACCTTGGAATGCCTCCCTGGTCGTAAGAGCGAGGGAGGGATCCAAGCCTCTGTCCGATTGATCGGGGTGTGCACCGCAGGATCAATGGTCAGACCTCTGGACCAAGTACTAAGAGAGAGGCAAGCGTATCTCTTCGTACCAGCAAACAAGAACAAGTTCCTATTTGCAAGAGGCAACATAAAGTTATGGTTTGTCTCTTGTTGGCATCCACTTCCCCCCCTTGTAGGAGGAAGTGGTGGATATTCGCTCCCATCCCTAGTCGAAAGGGATGGGATGGATGGGGCTCTGTCGAGTAGCTCACCTGCATCTCGTCCTTATCCAGCAAGGTGATGACCGTATCCCTCTACCCACAGGTAGAGGGGGGGGAGAAAAAGATAGGAAGAGAAGCCAGTCACTCTCTCATTCACTTATCTATTCTTACAGTCACACCAGGGACTCGATGCTGTTCAGGCCTGCTAGGGTCTGGGTTAGCTACACAACGTGTTGAGCAGCCACCACGGGTCCTAAGGAAAACGATCCAAGGACCTGTGGGCAATATCCAAAAGGTAGAAGGAGGTGCCAGTGGTCTTGGTTGTACCAGACCCCTGCCTTCAGTACCTGCGCCACGAGAAGTTCTTGTGTAACTCGAGAGGGAGTGTACTTCTAGGTCATCTTGGTGCTGATGAAGAGTCTTCAACACTCAGCCTGGGATGTCGAGTTTCTTCAGAAAGCGCGGTCGCGCTTTCACAGGACAAAGCAGCATCTCCTTCGCATCGAAGGCGGTGAAGTCCATTAGGGAGGGGATTGTGAAGGACTCTAACCGATCGTCAGGAACCGAAGGGTTCTGAGTCTTCGCTACGAAGTCGGTACGAAATCGAGCGTCACGAATCCCCATCCCCTGGATGCTTGACTTCGCAGGAAAAGTCATGCAATTACCTCAGAGGAAAAGAAGGGAATGGTCGTATGACCTATCCCTCTTCTCGACTTCGGTGATGTCCTGTACCCATACTGGTCTATCCGTCTGCAGCGAAGTGTCTCACATTCTCCTATCCCCATGCAGTGAAGTTCTTCTTCTTGGTAGTGGATAGGACACCGACACTCAATGGTGGGTGTCGATGGTATGGGTACTGTGACAAGCCGTTAGGACGAAGAAAAGACTGTTATGGAACAAACCGAAACTAAGTCCACAGCGAAGTTCGTAACTGACTTGGGTGCTGACAGCTGCCGACTGACTGCGTTCGGTAGGAGGCAAGTTGTCCAAGCACCCGAGCAAGTCACGTGACCTTCGCCTTAAAAGGGTTATGCCAAGAGACTAAACAAATAATTTGTTCGTCACCGATGCCAGGAAGGCGAGGTGATGATTCTCTTAAGGCATGTGCCCAACAGCGGGAAAGTCAATTGCCTTCTAGACCGACCGGTCCCTGATGGCAAGATATCTCATAGTATAGTTGATTCTCAGCTAAGGAGAAACAACACTATGTGTCGTTGAAGACGAAGGTGTACAGAAAATGCAACCTACGTCTTCACAGCTGAAACCGAAGAGAAGGATTCTCAAGATTTCTGAACCTGTGCTACAAAGACTGAGAATGCTAACCGCTATTCATTGCTGTCCGGTGAGGATCGTAGTTGCAAATAAAAGCGGAGACGCTTTTCAGTAATGAAGAGACAGGGAAATACTGCCTGAAGAACTGCTTCTCATGGGCTGAACATTTGGAAGTAGAGCTGTTCAGGTCGGAGATAGGCGATGTCTTCTGACACATCTGTTAATTCGGGGCGAGCAATGAATAATTGCACACCTACGAATACAAGATATTTTGAAGACAAACTCAGATGTCTGCAAAAATCATTCGCATTATCGCGGTGCGATGCAGCGGGAGACTAGTACAGACTTCTGTTACCGTGCGGTAAACAGAAAGATGAGAGTCCAAGAGATATCTCTGTTGAAAATTCTCGCAATTTCGAAGGCGATTGAAATCGAGCGTCACAGCAGTAGATGGTCCTTCATTATTACGAGAATACCCCGTTAATCAGAGACCTAAGTCCATGATTGTTGGGTAGAGATACGGTTCGGTAGTCAATCAAACCAGGGGAGAGAGAGACGTAACCGACCGTGCATCTCCGAGACCTAGCTCATACTGAGCTGCTATCAGGCAGTTCAATACGCAGTAGCTCTCGGTGACTCGTCATCCTGAGTTGCCAGTTAATCCCTTCCACGAAGGAATGCGTTCGGCTAGAACCATCGAGCATAAAGAATACGCCTCGAGCAATTAATTATTTAAACGAAACGGATTTCGAAAAATACAAAAGCTGATTTGGTGTTGCGTGACAATACCAAGTATCTAAAATCGAAACTGATAACTGCTGGGAGGTTGGCAGGCAACCCCCCGAGTTGCAGTTCAATAAGATACAATTCGTCTCGGTCACAAAACCGTGAGAGTTAACTACGGTATGCGCCTACCCCCGGACAATTCAACTGTTAAAAGAATCATGTCGCGAGGGTAATATACTAGTATATTTGTAGGTTCTGTACCACGGCCTCCATCCTAAATTCTTTTCCCCTCGAGGAATGAGAATAAGGATTGGAGATCGACCGCCTTCGTTCTCTAGTCAAGAGAGTGAAGGAGAAGTCTTTCCCAAAGGAAAGCTTCAATGGTGAACAGAATACCGAAGACGATAGTTCAAGCCAAACTGGAAGTTCCCGTCCGTTCTTCTCTATTCCAGGTTAATCGCCTACTGTGAGATACTCTTCTTTAAGCAGCAGTCTCCTTCCAAATGCTAGAAATTACAGGAATTCGAGCATAAGCGAGGTTCCCGATTATCGTGTAACAATTATCGGGGATTCTCGCTCACTTTGGACCGTGGTCTCGCCTAAGTGTTTGGAGAACGTAAAAAACTCGAACACTCTGAGTGCGCTAGAAATTCCGTAGAATTCTAAGCACTCTGCAAAACCCCCACCGAATCCATCAAACGATATCGGCTGGTGGTCCTCTCGATTCCCGTAGAAATCGAGAAAGGGACAGGATCCCTCCTCAACGACTGGGGCTTACGTCAGGTAGGACCCGAAGGTCCCCCGGTGGTAGCGCAAAGCCCTAACGTGGGATCTTACAGAGAAAATCTCTGTAGGATCCCTCCCCTTTCCTCGTACCGTAAGGAGAGAGGGAATGGGGGAGGAATTGGATACTGGCTCGCCTTCCCAGCGGAACTAGCAGTTTGGTTTGGAGAAGAAAAGGAGCAGCCATCGCCTTACGACGATGGCCTCTCAGAGCCTGGGAAAACGTATCGTCAGGAGAAAACGTTTTCCCGAGGAGGGTTACGAACTCATACTGTAGGTAAGGGTCTGCCGCCACTGTGAACGTCGTCTGGGTGGGGCTGATCGACACCTGACAGGAGAGAGCCGATACCGTCCTCCGACTCATTCCAGTCCTCGTCGAGGTCGAAACCTCTCAGGAGGACCGAAGGGGTATTCAAATACGGTGTCCGAAGGCACGTAAAAACCCCTCTGTCGCAGTAGAGGAGGTGGAAGTAGCTTGTTCGACCGGCCAGAACTGAGAGAGCCTTCTTGTCCGGAGACGAGAGACTACCTGGTTCAACACAGTCGGCAAGCTCCGATCGCGGCAGACCCACCGTCGATTTTGTTTGGTTCCCTCTCGGGCCCCCACCCAAAACGACTCGAGCCGAGACGTGGCTCTGCTCGGGAGCGGCGATTCTTCCCCCGAGGTCGTTGTGCTGACGAATCAACACCATAACCTCGGCAAAGTTCCTCTGGATCTCGGAAGTCACAGCATCTTGCAGAATAGGACCGTTAAGCCCTTCGAACAAGAGCATATTCAGAGAACCTTCCTCCTAAGAAGGGGGAACAGCGACAGCCCTCTCGGTCTTCTCCATCCACTTGCGCATACGTCCTGCCCAGTCCAAGAACCGTGCCTGGCACGTAGGGCGTCATGGTGGGATCATGAGGGGCGCACCCCTCACGATCACTCAATACCTCTCTCCTCCCGGTGTAACCCGAGGAGGTTTGAAAGTACGGGAGAGGCAGACCTGACGCTACCCTCCTCGCTCGCTGGCAGAACCAGCAGGCTTGGATTTGGGCTGCCGGCGATCGTCAACCGCGGGTGGCGATCGAGCTGCAGGCCTGGTCGAACCGTCTCGCTGCGGCCCCGATCTCGAGTGTCAGAAGAGCTGGTGCTGGTTGCCGTACCCGATCGCTCTCTGTGAGAGCGACAGTCAGGCGACCTGCAGGCTCCACTGTCACGGTGAGACCGGTGCTTGTCCTCACGGCACGTACGTCGCTGGTTCCAGCCGTGGGCTGGCACCGGCGAACGGGGGGGACCTCTTCCCAGCCTCAGCCCGTGGCCGGTCGTGGACCGTCATGTCCCCGGGTAGCCAGCTGGTCGCCGTGAGAGCGAGAGCTGGTCTGGTGAGAGTCGCTGTGAGTGGCTGTCACCAGTCTTCCGCTCCGTGCCGTGAACCTGACGCTGAGCGAGCTCAGAAGGTCTGGTTCCTGGCTGCACGGTCGCTGGTAGGCGACCGTACACTCGGTACCTCCCGCGAACGACTCCCCGAGGCCGAGAGAATCGGACCCTGATGCAGTGGCAGAACCACGACACCAGGCGAGGAAGGAAGTACCGGTGTTAGCCGGTACCCCCTCTGGTCCCCGTAGTCTCCTTACCTTGCGGAAGAAGAGACGGGCCCTCCGCTCCCGAAGGAGCAGGAGGACCAGCGGAAGGAACCCTCCCGTCCCACCAAGGTGAGACGGGTCCCGAGAAGCTCCCGAGGGAGACTTCTTAGGAGGGAGGAGGCAACCTTCTTCTTCCTCGGCTGTGAAGCCTTAGAAGTCGAAGGGGAAGAGGCGGCAGCCGACGACGATGAAGAAGATGAAGACGACGACGACGACACCTTCCTCCTCTTCTTCGTCAGCTTCCTCAGGACAGACGTAAGATGCTATCCAGGGCGGAGCCCGGGGCTGCTGTAGCCGAAGCCACAGGGCCCGGACGCACCTGTACAGACAGACCAAAGTCTGGGGTAGTACCACCAACGAACAGGGACGACGTCAGCAGGTATGGGCATCTCGGAATAGCAGGCACAGCCAGCACATAGGTAGGGACGGGAAAGCCAGCGCAGCAACGGCAGGGACAGCCAGCGCAGCAACTGCATGGACAGTCAGCCCAGAATCGGCAGGTACGGCAGGCAGCACCGGAAACACAGAAGTGGAGCAGCAGCCAGCAAACATCCTGGTACCGGCGGCAGGTCCAGGGGCGAGCTCTAGGGCAGCGGAAGTGTGGTCGCGGGCAGCGCGGCAACCACGAGCAGCGGCGGCACGCCCCCCTCTCGGTACGGCGAACGGCACTTCACAGCGGCTGTAGGCAAGACTGTTACCACGTGAGGCGAGTACACCAGGTGAGGAGGGACGTCGTCACCTGGAGCGTGGTCACCACTCCATGGGTGACCGCAGTAGGCCCAGACATAGAACCGCAGCCCCTGCAAATGGAAGGACACCCTGCAAATGGAAGGACGCCCATACCTCACCAAGGTCCACCCTCTGTGGCAGTAGCTACCTGCGGAAATAACAGTAGTAGTGATTAGTGGGGGGGAGGGGTCCCCAGTCCCCGCGCTGGGGGGGGTAAGCCCCACACCGAACGAGCGTAAGACCCCGAATACAATTGTACATTGGGCACCGAGCGCCCAACCCCGCGCTCGACGGACTGGGCGAACCGAGAGCTTTAGCGGGGGGGGGTTAGGCGGGGGGGGGGGGGGGGGGGGGGGGGGGGGGGGGGGGGGGGGGAGGATTCTCGTTCCCCTTCCACCCCCGCACAGCACCATGTACCCAACAATAATAATAAGAGCCCGAGAGCAATCGTTGCCCTTGGCACCGAAAATGCAAGGGCATAAGGATCAATTCCCTGGACTGAGCGGACGGGAACTTGAACCAAATAAATATTGATGCAATCAAAAATAAAAAAAAACGGAATAAAATGAAAAAGAATCTTACATTACCGATTTCACCTTCACAATGAATAAGGGCTCGGATCGAGCGGCATTTGCGCCCTCGGTACCGAGCGCAAGGGTAAGAAAGGATCCATTCCCGATTATGAACGGAAACCTTGATCCATAATGAATTGATGCAATCAAAATATATATGAAATGAAAAGAATACTGCGCTTGCGATTTCACTTCATACAAAATAAAAGGGGAAGGATCAATTCCCGGGAAATAGCGGAAACATTGATCCAAGTAAATAATGCAATCTCTAAAATAAAATAATGATGAAAAAGAACTGCACTTGCGATTTCAATTCATTCAAATAAAAAGGGGAAAGGATCAATTTCTGGGTAAGAGCGGAAACTGATCCAAAATGAGTATTGCTACAATCAAAATAAAAATATGAAAATGAAAAAGAATACTGTACTTGCGATTCCACTTCCATACAGAATAAGTTTTCGTGCCGAGCGCATTCGCTCGGCAACGAGCATACAGGTCAAAAAAATATAAATGAAAAGGGCACTTACTTACGATTTTATCTACACATTTCCAACCAAAATATAAGCTCGGAGCGAGCGCTCTCCCGCCCTCGGCACTGAGCATACACAATACGAGGATCATTTCTGGGAAAAATGAATTCCCGCACCTTACGCCCTTCAGTCCCGGCACTCGGGTAATCGGAGGGCGTGGAGAAACCAAGATCCTTTAATTCACAATTGAATTCAATGGAAATAAATATGAAATGATTGTACTTACAATTCAGTTTCACTAGATAAATAGAAAAAGAAAAACACAACCATGCGAAAGCAACGACGATGAAGCAGGCAGAGAGCGATGATACACGTCTACACGCCAGCAGGCCGAAAGCAAAAGTGATTTGTTTAACCTCCCAGTCGCGCACGCGCGCCTGTCGGACAAGCAGTTAACTACCGAACCCCTTGTTCGAAAAAAGTTACGACCTATCCAGCTGCCGCTAGTACCTTCCTATGTAAAAGGACCGAAGGTTTGTATGCCGTGTCGGAACAAATCATTTTTGTACATGAACTTTCCTGTCAGACTATAACTTAGCTGATTGACACCCTTGGTGGAGGGTACAAGACAGAAAATAACAAAGAAAAGGTAAACAACACCTGTTGTAGGATAAAAAATAACCTTGGTTCTTACCTGTTTAGGCTGAAGACTTCATAGATACTGTCTATAAGTCCTACATAGCCATAAGAGCTACAGCGAGGGCGTGGACCTACAGCTGAAAAACTCTTTGGGTCTCTATAACGGGACTTGATAATCCGCTTACTTGTTAGTAAATCCAAGTCGGATCATGTCAATGGGGGTTCGCCCTCATCTATGACAGAACCTGTCCACTACCAACGCAGGGAGCTCAAACTAAATCCGATCACCTAACCAAACTAAAGTTATTAGTATTACGAAACGAAAAAAGATGCCTACCTGCCATCATTTTTCATACAACCATATGAACTCAATTAGCAAAACAAGGGAAAAAACTACTAAGGATATGTTCCAGCTCCCTGCCCCAGCACCGAATCCGCCGATACGTACGGGCCTAATGTGAAGCACTCGTCATACGTAATACTGACGTCTTTTAGGTAGTGGTTGGCGAATACTGAATTACATCTCCAGAATGTAGTTTTCATCAGATTCTGAAGAGACATATTCTTCTTAAAGGCCAAGGAAGTGGCAATGGCTCTCACTTCATGAGCCTTGACTTTTTAGGAGCTTGAAATGTTCTTCATTACAAGATCTATGTGCTTCTTTCACAAGACTTCTAATGAAGAAAGACAGCGCATTTTTCGACAATGGTCTGCTGGGGTCCTTTAACAGAGCACCATAGTCTGTCCTCAATGCCTTAAGGGTTTTCTTCTTCTGAAGGTAGTATTTTAAACTCCTAACAGGGCAAAGAGTTCTTCCAGGTTCTTCCCCTACTAGGGCAGATAATCCACAAACCTCAAAGCTCCTTGGCCAAGGATTTGAGGGGTTCTCATTCTTTGCTAAAAACGAAGGAATGGTAGGAACAAACCACGGAATCTCCTTTGAAACCTACCCTTCCTTCTAGGGCATGAATCTCACTCAACCCTTTTAGCGGATGCTAGAGCCATGAGAAAGAGAGCTTTCCTCGTAAGATCTTTGAAGGAGGCTAAATGTGGTGGCTCAAACCTAGAGGACCTCAGGAAACGAAGAACCACGTCCAGATTCCAACTTGGAACTTCGTTCGAAGTTTTCTTGGAAGTTTCAAAAGATCTTAATAGATCATGCAGATCTTGTTATTCGAAAGATCTAAATTCCTATGTCTGAACACAGCAGCCAGCATGCTCCGGTATCCTTTGATAGTAGATACTGCCAAACCGCATTTTCTCTGAGGAAAACTAGGAAATCTGCTATCTGAGTCACAGAGGTACTGGAAGAGGAAAACTTCTTGGTTCCTGCACCACCGGCGAAAGGACGTCCCACTTCGACTGGTAGACTTTAAGGGTCGAAGGTCTTCTAGCTGAGGAGATAGCCTTAGCAGCTTTTGTCGAAAACCCCTTTTGACAGTCGAAAGCCAGTCAGATTGAGAGCGGGGAGGTTTCTGTGATACCTGTCGAAGTGGGGGTGTTTGAGCAAATCTTGTCTTTGTGGAAGTGCTCTTGGAAAGTCACCACCATTCAGTACCTCTGTGAACCAATCTTGGGCAGGCCAGAACGGAGCTACTAGCGTCATTCTTGTCATCTCCGAGATAGCAAATTTCTTGAGGTTTGTCCCAGTACTTTGAAGGGGGGAAAGGCGTAGACATCTAGACCTGTCCAATCTAGGAGAAACGCATCCACTGATACTGCTCCTGGGGTCTGAGATCGGGGAGCAGTAAAGTTCGATCCTTGCGTTCCTTGCTGTTGCAAAGAGGTCGATGTGAGGTCTGCCCCCATCTTCTCCACAGGTCTTGGCATACCTCTGAGTGGAGGGTCCACTCGGAAGGCAGGAGTGATTCTTCCTGCTCAGGAGATCGACCCTGACGTTCCCTTCTCCCTGTACGAATCTGGTGAGAAGACTGATCTTCCTTGTTTGAGACCACAGCAGAAGATCCCTTGCTGTTTCGTACAGGGAGAAGGAGTGTGTCCCCCCCTGTTTTTTTATGTACGCCACCGGCTGTTGTGTTGTCCGAATTGACCTGAACTACTGCATTTCGGACGTGGGGGGGCTCGAAGGCTTTCAATGCCATCCAGACTGCCATCAACTCTTTCTTGTTGATGTGCCAGGACACCTGATCCCCCTTCCCAGGTGCCTGACACTTCTCTTGTCCCGAGCGTCGCTCCCCAACCTGCTTCCGACGCGTCGGAAAAACAACACATGGTTGGGGTTCGGCATGTAAAGAGACATTCCTTCCACAAAACGTAGTGGGTTGTTCCACCACCGAAGGTCTCTCTTGATTCCCCTTGAGATCTTGAAGGAGAACTCCAGACTAGGAGAGACGCCTCCCAGTTCTGGTAAAGGAAGAACTGTAGAGGCCTGAGATGCAACCTTCCTAGAGAAACGAATTGCTCCAACGAGGAGTGTCCCCAGCAGACTCATCCACTCCCTCGCTGTGCATGCATCTTTCTTTCTTAGGAAGGTCGTTATTTTTTCTCGTAGCAACGAGCCATCCTCTCTGGCGACGGAAAAGCCCGAAAAGCCAGAGAAGCTATCCGAATCTCCAGATAGATCCGCTCTTGACTGGGGATTAATTGAGACTTCTGGAAGTTCACCAGAAGTCCCAGAGAACTTGCCAATGTAAGGGTCTTTTGAAGGTCCTCCAGACATCTTTCTTGAGACTCTGCTCTGATTAGCCAGTCGTCGAGATAAAGCGACACCCTCACTCCCTCCAAATGTAGCCACTGCGCCACGTTTTTCATTAACCCCGTGAAAACTGGGGTGCAGTCGACAGGGCCGAAGCACAAGGCCTTGAATTGGAAGATGTTTCCTCCCATCATGAATCGTAGATACTTCCGTTGGAAGAAGGATGGATCGGCACATGAAAGTAAGCGTCCTGAAGGGTCTAGAGACACCATCCAGTCCCCTGGACGAAGAGCCGCTAACATGAGGAAGTTGTCTCCATGGCGAACTTCCTCTTTTCCACAAAGACGTTCAGGGCGCTTACATCCAAAACCGGTCTCCATCCTCCTGAGTTCTTCGGAACTAGGAATAGTCTGTTGTAAAAACCCGCAAGAGCGGGGATCTTTCACTAGTTCTATAGCCTCCTTCTAGCATGAGATCTACTGCTAGAGAAAGGGCTTGATTCATGAGGGGGGTCCTTGTACTTGGCCACCAACTCCCTCGGAGTTGTCGCAATGGTGGTCTTGACGAGAAGGGAATGAGGTATCCTTTGCTGACAATCGATAGGGACCAATTGTCTGCCCCTTTGTGGGCCCAGACGTCGGCAAATTTCAGTAGTCTGGCACCCACTGATGTCTGGAGTCCTTGATAGCTATTTCTTCCTCTGACAGACCTAGAGAAGGTTTTACCTCTCTTAAAAGGTCTAGTTCTCTGGTTGAAGAACCTCTGACAGCGGGTCCTCCTCGAAAGGGCTCCTGCCTCAGAGGAGTCTCTTTCTTGCCTTGGGTTGGAAGACAGAGCGAGGTTTCCTGGCCGCCTGGGCTAACATGTCCTGAGTAGCCTTAGCTGAAAGGGCACTCGAGACATCTTGAATAATTTTCTTGGGGTGGGGAACAGAAGAGGAGAGAGTTGAGCATACATAAGAGAGGCCCTTTGTGCATGTGAAACTGCCTTAGTGAGAAACGAACAGTAGACAGACCGCTTCTTAATAACTCCAGCTCCAAACAGTGAGGAGACTTCACTCGAGCCGTCTCTCACTGCTTTGTCCATGCAAGTGAGGACGCAGTTAAGATCTTCAGGAGACAGTGAATCAGGGGTCTGGGTCTTATTAGCCAGAACTCCTAAAGACCAATCAAGGAAGTTGAAAACTTCCAGGACTCGGAACATTCCCTTCAGTAGGTGGTCAAGTTCGTTCATACCCCCACGTAGTCTTGGCGGACAGGAGGGCGGAACGACGAGCAGAATCCACCAATGAAGAGAAGTCCGAGTCCGCAGACGAAGGGAGAGCGAGGCCTAAAGGTTCGCCCGATTCGTACCAGAATCCCAATCTTCCCTTTCTCTTCCTTAGAAAGGAGCCATTCCCCAAAACCTCTAAGCGCCTTCTTCATGGAAACAGTAGGTTTCATCCTTACACAAGACGAAACCTTCGACGTCTTCGAAGTGGAGAATAAAGAAAGAGGAGAATGAGAAGCCACAGGAGAAGATATCTCCGAACTCTTGCAGGAGCAAATCTGTCTACCTCTTATAGGAGGAAACAGAGGAGTCTTTTGGTCCTTCTTCTTCTGAGGGATCCTGTTCTTCCTGAGCTGAAGAAACCCTCATGATCCTTAGAGGCGCGACTATCCTTATAAGAGTCTCTAGAGGAAGTAAGACGTTTACGTCTTGGAGACAAAGCTTCAGAAACGTGCCTACTTGCAACATCCTTCTTGTCTGGAGGAGTGCGTTTTCCAGATTCTTGAAGCCTAACAGGAGTAAGGCGGCTGTCAGGAGCAGAGCGCTGTTTGAAGAAAAACTTCTATCAGCTCTGGCGCCTATCCAAAGGAGAGAGGCTACCAGGCGAACAGCGCCTGCCATACGAAAAGCGGCTACCAGGGCTCTTGGGCGTAAACCAAAGAAGCCGGAGATTCTCTGGCGCGACCGAGAGAGTGAGGCTCTGGCGACGAGCGCCACTACTAGGTGAGCGCCTACAGGGGAGAAGCGCCTGCTAGGATCTCGGCGCCTGACTCGAGGAGAGTGAAAGTCAGGAGAAGAGCGCCTGCCAGGAGAAACGCACCTAACAAGCTCTTGACGCCTGTCCAGCGAAGAGCGCCTGTCCGATTTAGGGCACTTGTCAACAGGAGAGTGGAGGCGAGACGAGGAGCGGCTACGAGGAGAGTAGCGCCTACTAGGCTCTTGGTGCCTATCAAGGGAGCGATCCTGTCTCAAGAAGAGCGTCTGTAGGGCGAAGATCTCCTACGCAGTCTGCTCCTTGTCCAAGAGAAGACAAAGACATCCTGTCTGTCAGGCGAATGGCGCTTGGACGCGATGGGATCTTGTCCGAAGCAGAAAGTCTCCTGCGAGAATCCGAACGCACAGGTGAGCGGGCCGCTTCCGTCGAATAGCGAGAGTCAGGAGAGGGGAGCCTGGGACTTCTTTACAGGAAGCGAGACGTCCTTCCTACGACGAGACGACACGCAAATAGAGCCAGCCAGAGCCGAAATCTGCGCAGAAGGTTAGCCAACACCCTTTGCAGGAAGAATTCACAAACTCTTGAACAGGTGACGAGGCTCGATCTCTGCTCGGGGAACGATACTCCAGAGATCTCTTACGTTTCTTCGCTTCCACCTCAGGCTCTTCCGAAAAAACTTCAGGGCTGGATGGAAGGGCGCAGGGAGCGTTCCAGGCTCTTGGCGCAGGGAGCGTTCCAGGCTCTCTTCGAAGGGCGCGAGGCTTCCGAAGAGCTCCATCCTCGTTTAGGAGAAGGCGAAGGCGAAGACGAGAAGCATTGGCGCAATATTTCTCTCTTGGAGTGATCCAAGGTAGCCTGGAACAATCAACAGGAGCTACCGAGGGGACGCCTGACCGGTGGGGATGCTCCCTAACCTTCCTGCGGCTTTCGACTTTCTCCTCCACTGGGACTGGGAGTCTGGAGAAAGGTCTAGCCTGGAAGCATTAGGGAGCCGATCAGACGCACCCTCCACTGCACTGGGTTCACTGCACAAATCACTATTGGAATCACTCTTACCTTCTAAAATGACAATTTGTCCAAAATTGCATTTTTCCTAACTATACAAACCTGAGGTCCTTTTACAATAGGAAGGTACTAGCGGCAGCTGGATAGGTCGTAAGCTTTCGAACAAGGGGTTCGGTAATTAACTGCTTGTCTGACAGGCGCGCGCGCGCGACTGGGAGGTAAACAAATCACTTTTGCTTTTGGCCCAAGCAAAAACAAAAACTGCAGAGTGAGGGGTGGCATGAGGTGGGACTATGTGTAAAAGGACCTCAGGTTTGTATAGTTAGGAAAAATGCAATTTTTGGACAAATTGTCATTTGTTCCGACACGGCATACAAACCTTCGGTCCTTTTACAATAGGAAGACTCACTTCTTGGTGGGAGGAATCTGAGTCTTTTGTGAACAGACTGGTGTTCGCCCAACCTTGGAATGCCTCCCTGGTCGTAAGAGCGAGGGAGGGATCCAAGCCTCTGTCCGATTGATCGGGGTGTGCACCGCAGGATCAATGGTCAGACCTCTGGACCAAGTACTAAGAGAGAGGCAAGCGTATCTCTTCGTACCAGCAAACAAGAACAAGTTCCTATTTGCAAGATGCAACATAAAGTTATGGTTTGTCTCTTGTTGGCATCCACTTCCCCCCCTTGTAGAGGAAGTGGTGGATATTCGCTCCCATCCCTAGTGAAAGGGATAGGAATGGGGCTCTGTCGAGTAGCTCACCGGCATCTCGTCCTTATCCAGCAAGGTGATGACCGTATCCCTCTACCCACAGGTAGAGGGAGAGAAAAAGATAGGAAGAGAAGCCAGTCACTCTCTCATTCACTTATCTATTCTTACAGTCACACAAGGACTCGATGCTGTTCAGCCTGCTAGGGTCTGGGTTAGCTACACACGTGTTGAGCAGCCACCACGGGTCCTAAGGAAAACGATCCAAGGACCTGTGGGCAATATCCAAAAGGTAGAAGGAGGTGCCAGTGGTCCTGGTTGTACCAGACCCCTGCCTTCAGTACCTGCGCCACGGAGAAGTTCTTGTGTAACTCGAGGGAGTGTACTTCTATGTCATCTTGGTGCTGACGAAGAGTCTTCAACACTCAGCCTGGGATGTCGAGTTCTTCAGAAAGCGCGGTCGCGCTTTCACAGGACAAAGCAGCATCTCCTTCGCATCGAAGGCGGTGAAGTCCATTAGGGAGGGGATTGTGAAGGACTCTAACCGATCGTCAGGAACCGAAGGGTTCTGAGTCTTCGCTACGAAGTCGGTACGAAATCGAGCGTCACGAATCCCCATCCCCTGGATGCTTGACTTCGCAGGAAAAGTCATGCAATTACCTCAGAGGAAAAGAAGGGAAGGGTCGTATGACCTATCCCTCTTCTCGACTTCGATGATGTCCTGTACCCATACTGGTCTATCCGTCTGCAGCGAAGTGTCTCACATTCTCCTATCCCCAAGCAGTGAAGTTCTTCTTCTCGGTAGTGGATAGGACACCGACACTCAATGGTGGGTGTCGATGGTATGGGTACTGTGACAAGCCGTTAGGACGAAGAAAAGACTGTTATGGAACAACCGAACTAAGTCCACAGCGAAGTTCGTAACAGACTTGGGCGCTCTGACAGCTGCCGACTGACTGCGTTCGGTAGGAGGCAAGTTGTCACAAGCACCCGAGAAGTCACGTGACCTTCGCCTTAAAAAGGGTTATGCCAAGAGACTAAACAAATAATTTGTTCGTCACCGATGCCAGAAGGCGAGGTGATGATTCTCTTAAGGCATGTGCCCAACAGGCGAAAGTCAATTGCCTTCTAGAGACCGAGGTCCCTGATGGCAAGATATCTCATAGTATAGTTGATTCTCAGCTAAGGAGAAACAACACTATGTGTCGTTGAAGACGAAGGTGTACAGAAAATGCAACCTACGTCTTCACAGCTGAACCGAGAGAAGGATTCTCAAGATTCTGAACCTGTGCTACAAAGACTGAGAACGCTAACCGCTATTCATTGCTGTCCGGTGAGGATCGTAGTTGCAATGAAGCGGAGCGCTTTCAGTAATGAAGACACAGGGAAATACTGCCTGAAGAACTGCTTC
>NC_087205.1:70857976-70903532 GCF_015104395.2 Macrobrachium nipponense
CTGTCCTTTAATATTATTCTTCATTCCAGACTGCCCATCATCCTAGCCTGTTATCTGTGATAAAGCACACTGAAGTTAGGTTTTGGGAATGCATCCTTATCATGAATGCTCTACACCTCCACCTCCATCTCCCACAACCTAGGTACAGCTTTGAGACTCACTAAAAGTTGGTAAGTTATGTAAGGAATTTCTAAATTAAGTTTTATACTACATGTTATATGTGATATTAAACCACTGTATGGTGCATATTACTGTATGTAACTTACTATGCATAGAGTACTTACTAACATACTAATTATTTTTTGTACATTCCAGAACCCCCTGAATGATGTAGGCTATGGGGCCACATAAGACTTTGTCCATCCAGGTTACGATGAATGTAAAATATAAACTAAAGGTAAGGAATTAATTAACATACATTAACTCTTTTAGTAGTACACTCTTGATATATCTACAGTAATTAACATATTGCATTCACAACTTTCTGTAGTGTATATTTTGTACACTAATTTTGTTACTTTTTCCTTCCAGAACCAACATTTTTCACACAACTCCAGGTTGTTACTACAAGTGTCATCAAGGGATAACTACAAGTAGAAGCACCATTTTTGGATGGAAAAAACCCTTCAGGAAAGTATACGTATCACATGTAACATGTAGTGTAACAAAGTATGAACAGTAAGGTTTTTTACATACGTAGTACATATTACATACGTACATAACTTTTTTTTACAGGAATTTCCAACCAAGTTTGTTTATTATGTACATATGTAGTACATATTATAAACCACTGTACGTATGGTTACTGTATGTAACTTACTAAACATACATAACATGACTTAACCTTTGATACTTTTTTGGTACATTCCAGAAAACCAGGACCCCCTCCATGATGCAGGCTATGGGGCCACATAAAACTTTGTCCAGGGTTACTACATAACATAGCACGACAACTGTAAACTATGTACTACTGTACTAAAGGTAAGGAATTATACATAGTATAGTAAACATACATTAAGTGACCAAGATCTCTCACATGGGATAAGTGATCAAGGTCCCTCATGGAATTACATACTGTACACTCCCTGCTGAACAGGGGGTGTAGACCAATCATTTACAATATGCAATATTAAACCACTGTATGGTGCATATTACTGTATGTAACTTACTATGCATAGAGTACTTACTGACAAAATTATCTTTTGTACATTCCAGAACCCCCTGAATGATGTAGGCTATGGGGCCACATAAGACTTTGTCCATCCAGGGTTACGATGAATGTAAATATAAACTAAAGGTAAGGAATTAATTAACATACATTAACTAAGTTTTATACATGTTATATATGTGATATTAAACCACTGTATGGTGCATATTACTGTATGTAACTTACTATGCATAGAGTACTTACTGACATACTAATTATTTTTTTGTACGTCATTCCAGAACCCCCTGAATGATGTAGGCTATGGGGCCACATAAGACTTTGTCCATCCAGGGTTACTAGCAGGACAACTTTAAACTAAAAGTAAGGAATTAATTCACATACATTAACTTTTTTACTCTTGATATAACTCAAAGTAAGGAATTATAAACTAAAAGTAAGGAATTAATTAACATACATTAACTCTTTTACTCTTGATATCTATAATTTACATATTGTATTCAGGACTTTGTGTAGTATTTTGTACTAATTGTGTTATACTTTTACCTTCCAGAGCTACCAGACTGGGATTTTAGTGTACTCCAGGATCTAACAAAGTGTCAATGCATGTGTATACGTATAGTGACAGTGTTTAGTGTATACCCTAAGGATTAAGTGTAGTGTACATTGTGCTTTTTAGTGTCACAAGAGTTTAATAAAGAATTATACCTTCAAGAACCATCCTTTGCCATTGGAATAACCCACACTACACATCATGCAATCTACTTGCATGTCACACAGGTAAGGTCTCTAACTTTTTCTTAGTTTAGGCATATTTCCAAGTGTCGTTCCGGCTTACGACGATTTTCGGTTCTTACGACGCGCCTCAAGAAACGGAACCCAACCCCCGTCGTAACCCGGGGACTGCCTGTATATAATAAAAATATGTTTTTGGTTACATTACAACAACAAAAAAATTTTGAGGTTATGATGATTTTTGACACTTTTTTTTTTTTTTTTTTTTTGTATTTTTTGAATTTTTTTTAGTGACGCCGCATATGCGGAACTAGTTTGCGGCCGCGATTGAATACACTAGCTTGGGATGCGCAGTTTTAAAACAGTCCAAAAAGCGCAAATAATGAAAAATCATTGCTTGTTTCCAGTACATAATTAAAAAAAACTAAGTTTTCTGGTTAGATTACAACACAAATTCCAAGGTTACGACGTTTTGTTATGCTTTTTAACGATACCTCATATGCAGAACTAGTTTTTGAGCGGAGGTGCATAAATTAATTAACGCTATTAAACTGTATGGTAAATTGACCGAACAACGACCTCGGACGGTCGAGGACGCTAAGCGTAACAATACGAAAGGACGCCACTTCAATCGCGTGTCTGCCTGAAGTTCAGTCGGTTGTGTGCTAAGACGTTGCTGAAATTCCTTGCCATTTTCGCAAATTTACAATGGCTCCTAAACGCCAAAGTACTTCCTCCAATGATAGTTCATCCAAGAAGAGGAAGGTCATCACGATGGAGGTCAAATATGACGTGGTGAAGCGTTCAGGAGAGGGAGAAACTAACACCGAAATAGGCCGTTCTTTAGGCTTGAGCAGGACCACGGTGGTAACCATTGTGAAGGACAAGGAACGTATTCTGAAGCATGTTAAGGATGCTGCACCGATGAAGTCAACGGTGATAAACGAGAAGCAACGTTGCCAGAGCATTGTTGAAATGGAGAAATTGCTCATGATCTGGCTGGAGGACCAGAACCAGCGACGTGTTCCGGTGAGCTTTAAACTAAAAGTAAGGAATTAATTCACATACATTAACTTTTTTACTCTTGATATAACTCAAAGTAAGGAATTATAAACTAAAAGTAAGGAATTAATTAACATACATTAACTCTTTTACTCTTGATATCTATAATTTACATATTGCATTCAGGACTTTGTGTAGTATTTTGTACTAATTGTGTTATACTTTTACCTTCCAGAGCTACCAGACTGGGATTTTAGTGTACTCCAGGATCTACCAAAGGATTAGTGTACAGTGTAATAGTGTTTAGTGTATAATCTAACCTAAGGATTAAGTGTAGTACATTGTGCTTTATAGTGTCACAAGAGTTTAATAAAGAATTATACCTTCAAGAACCATCCTTTGGCATTGAAATAACCACACTACACATCATGCAATACTTGCATGTCACACAGGTAAGGTCTCTCTAACTTTTTCTTAGTTTAAGGCATATTTCCAAGTGTCGTTCCGGCTTACGACGATTTTCGGCTTACGACGCGCCTCAAGAACGGAACCCCCGTCGTATCCCGGGGACTGCCTGTACTATATGATAATGATAATTTTTTTCATTTCTGATGGTTGCATACTAAACTTCAAGCAATGACAAAAAAAAAAGGAGCCAAAAATGAACTCTTAATCTTGAAAACTAAGCGCGCTGTGATTTTTTGAAAAAAATATTTTTTACCGCTTCCGCGCTCACTCCCAAACCCCTCCGGCATACGGGAGTCATTTTGTTATTTACCGCTCCGGCGTAAGAGGGTTAAAATGTTATTGTCATGATACAATAAAGTTTGTTCATACTTACCTGGCAGATATATATATAGCTGTATTCTCCGAAGTCCGACAGAATTTCAAAACTCCCGGCACACGCAGTGGGCGGCCAGGTGGTTAGTACCCATTCCCGCCGCTGGGAGGCGGATATCAGGAACCATTCCCATTTTCTATTCAGATTTTTCATACCACTGTCCCCTGAGGGGAGGTGGGTGGGTACTTAATTATATATATCTGCCAGGTAAGTATGAACAAACTTTATTGTATCATGACAATAACATTTTGTTCATGAAACTTACCTGTCAGATATATATATAGCTGAAGCCCACCATTGGAGGTGGGAAGGGACAGAATAGAAGGATTTTAGGAAACAAATTACATGCAGATGATTGACATCTTGGTTCCTTACCTGTTAGCATAGCTGACTTCGTGATTACTGTCACCCAAGTCTGCTTTTGCTTTACTAGTCTCTCCAGCAAGGTAGTGACCTATGTAGCTGGTGAGTTCTAGATGATCTGTCAACGGGAGCGTGACCACAATGTGACTAGACCATATTGACCATACTGTGGGGGCAACGAAGCTAAAAACCACCACCTGACCTAACCTATCAAAGTTAGTCCCATAACTTCTAGGCTAAAGAAAGGGAAAGCGCCTCAAGTGACCGACCCTTCAAAGTTAAAAGCACACCTATCCCTTTTCTATAGTATAGGATTCATGCTGCTTCCTGCCCCCAATAATATTTCTACGGATATGTATGTTCCTAGCGACTCGCAGATCTCATATGTTGTCTTCACATCCCGTCGGGAGTGTGAAGCAAACACAGAGTTGCTTCGCTCAAACGTGGCACTCAGGATATTACTGAGTGTCATGCTCTGTTGAAATGCTTCCGAGGCCGCGCCCTCACCTCATAAGCATTCAGTTTAAAAGATTTGAAATCTTTGTTCAAACATAGTGAATGAGCCTCTTTAAAAGAACTCCTTAACCATAACGCCAGGGCGTTCTTCGACATGGGCAAGTCTGGTCTTTTTACGGAACACCGAAGATTCTCCGAATGACCTCAACTTTCTTTAGTTTTATCAAGATAAAACTTGAGAGCCCCGACAGGGCACAGGACTCTCTGTGGCTCTTGCCCAATAATTTGTGCCATCCCCTTGATCTCCAGGCCTCTGGGCCAAGGGTTAGACGGGTTTAAGGCTTAGGGGACGCACCGAATTATGTCCTCTAAAGCCAAAACCTCTGATGATGGCTAAAACCTCACTAACCCTCTTTGCCGTAGCTAGAGTGGTTAGAAAATTAGCCTTTCTGGTCACGTATATTAAGTTTACAGAAAGGAGAGGTTTGAAATGCTTTGACATCAGGAACTTCAGACTACGTCTAAGTTCCATGCCGGAAGCTTCGATCTAGACAATTTCAAGATTTCCACAGACCTCAAGATCGTGAAGGGCTTTGTTGTTTGACAGATCCGAATCTCTGAGCCTAGAGGCCGTCAACAACATATTTCCGTATTCTGCAATCGTTGGGACTGCTAGCTTATCTTATACTTCAGACAGAAAGGGAAGGCGGTAAAGTAATTCACAGATGTCAGAGGTGGAGGAACAGTCATTCTTCCTGCCCTATGTCCAGAAACGGCCCACTCCGATTGGTACACTGCAAAAAATATGCAGCACTGCTTTGCTTTTGGCAATGAGACTTGCAATTAATCTTGAAGATCCTCTTGCTTCTTGACAGTCTGAACGCATTCAGACTCAGAGCGGAGAGATTTTTAGGTACCTCTCGAAGTGAGGCTGTTAGAGTTAGACCGATTCTCTCGGGAAGGGTCCTTGGAAAGTGCTCTCTGAAGGACGTGACCTCTATGAATCCAGCCTCTCGAAGGCCAACATGGGGCGATCAGCGTCTTTCTCGCTCCCTCTGACGCCAGCGATTATCTTATTATATTTCCTAAGCTTTTGAATAGGGGAAAAGAGACTAACCAACTATCCCCATTCCATACTATAGGATGGTGTCTATTGCTACCGCTCTTGGATCGAGAATAAGGGAGCAACGTAGAGGAAGCTTCTTCGTCTTCAATATTGCAAAGAAATCTACGAAAGGACGTCCCCAAAGTCTCCACAACTCTCGACATACTTCTAAGCGAGGATTACTCAAACGTCAGTAGTTGCTGCCGTCGATCGAGAAGATCCGCACGGACGTGCAATCGTGTAACGAACCTCTTAAGGATCGTTACGTTCCGTGCCTATGCCGATAACCATCTCTCTCTTCTTGGGATATGAGAGAGCTGTGGAATTATCTGAGATGATTTGGACCACTCGACCAAAAACTCACTCTTCGAGGAACTGGAGAGCCAACCAAATTGCTTCCAATTCTTTTAGATTATGTGCCAGGACCTCTGTACCTCTGTCCGGATGCCTGGCACCCTCTCAGTATCACCTTGAGGTGATCCTTAACCCATTGAGAGACGTTTAGAATTATCTCTAGATCTTTGATGTTACTTCAGTTCTCCTGTAGGAAAAACTGTAGAGGTATGAATTGCAGTCTATTCAGGGAAACAAGCTTCTCCAGCGAGGAAATGGTCCCCAGCAGACTCATCCATTCCCTCACTAAGCATGCTTCCTTCCCTAATAAGGCTGCGCTTTGCATAAGCAGGAGTGCATTATTATAGTGCTATGCCGCGGTAGACTCGTACAGAATTCTGTTACAGTGAGGTAAGCAGCGCCGAACAGGTCTAAGAGATATCTCTGTTGAAAATTTCTTAGCAAAAGGAAGTCGAGTTTATTCATGATTACTAGAAATCCCCCCCCCTCAACCCAGAGGCAAAAGTCATGATTGTAGGGAGAGATACGGTTCGTCAATCAATCCCGCGGGAGAGAGAGACGTAAACGACCGTGCATAACAGCGAGCTACCTGATACTGAGTTGGTGACACTGTGACAGTTACAGGCAGCAGCTTATGTTCACCTTCTCGCAGTCTTATGCCGAGTTGCCAACTATTCTATTCATCTAAGGAATAGATTTTCCATTATTTGAACAGAAACTCTCAAGTTGGCATATTTAAGCGAAACAGAATTCGCTAAATACAGAAGCTGATTTTGTGTTGTCGTAACATCACGCTTAATTAACCAAATGTTAAATCGGAAACTCCTGGAAAGTTGCTGGGAGTACCGTTAAATATCTGCGTCATCCACAATGACAGCAACCTCTCGTCTCGCACTATTCTGCCTGAGTTACCAGCTACTCTCTTCTACGAAGGAATAGGTTTGTTACTATTATCGATCAGAAGGAAATTCTCAAGCAGGCATATTTAAGCGAAACATAATTCGCTAGATGCAGAAGCTGAGTTGGTGTTGTTGTAACAATACCTTTAAGCATTTTCCTTACACCGGAAACTCCTGGAAGTTTGCAGGAAGGACCGATTAAATACACTTAAAATGATATTGTTATAATACAGTAACGTTTCATACATACTTACCTGGCAGATATATACTTAGCTAAGACTCCGTCGTCCCGACAGAAATTCAAATTTCGCGCCACTCGCTACCGGTAGGTCAGGTGATCTACCTGCCTGCCCTGGGCGGCAGGACTAGGAACCATTCCCGTTTTCTATCATATTTTCTCTCTTCCACCTGTCTCCTGCAGGGAGGCTGGGTGGGCCATTAATCGTATATATCTGCCAGGTAAGTATGTATGAAACTTTATTGTATTATAACAATATCATTTTCATACAATGAACTTACCTGTCAGATATATACTTAGCTGATTGGCACCCTTTGGTGGAGGGTAAGAGACAGCTAATATGGAATAGACAGGTAAACAACATATGTTGTAGGTATAAAAGAAAAACCTTGGTTCCTACCTGATAGGTGGTAGACTTCGTGGCTGTAGCACCCGGTAGTCTGCATCACCTCAGACTTTAGCGAGATATGTGATCTATGGCTAAGAGTTCTTGTGGGTCTGTCAATGGGTATATGAACCGCTTACTCGGCAGAGCCTGAAAGGACTTTGTCAATGGGTACTGGACCACCTCTATGACAACACACCTTATGAAGGAGCACAACCAATCCCGACCACCTGATCCTAACCACCATCTTAGTATAAAGAATTGTTCTGAGTTATCCCCGAACTCATTACAACAACCCATAAACGAAACTAATACGCATTCATACAAAAATTCTCAAAAAAAAAAAAAAAAAAAAAAATTTTAATACTCCTCTAAAAGATATCACAAGAGTTCCTTACTGAACAGCAGTGACTGGCCGGCCTGTGCAGCACCGAGCCCTCTTTGTCAGCAGAAATCTAGAACATATCTAGTAGAAGGTATGTACAAAGTTAAGGATTGGTGTTTGCTCCCGTACCCAGTATCGTATCCGTCGATACGAAAGGCCCCAGAGAAAAACATTTCTCGTAGGTCACGCGAACGTCTTTAAGATAGTGAGATGCAAATACCGAATTGCACCTCCAATATGTCGTATCAATGATTTTCTTTAGCGACATATTCTTCTGAAAAGAGAGAGACGTCGCCACTGCTCTAACTTCATGAGCTTTTACTCTTAAAAAGCGGAAAAGAGTCGTCAGGACAGAACTTGTTGAGCATCTGTAATGGACGCTCCTTATGAAGAAAGCTAATGCGTTCTTAGACATGATTCTTGTGGGGTCCTTAATCGAACACCAAAGACCTTGCCTAGAGCCTCCCATTTGTTTCTTCCTTTGTAAGTAGAAACTTCAAGGCTCTTACAGGGCAAAGAGACCTTTTCGTTTCTTCTCTACCTACTAGACTCGATAAGCCTTTAATCTCGAATCTCTTGGGCCAGGGATTCGAGGGGTTTTCATTTTTTCGCTAGAAAAAGTGTTCTAAAACGAGCAGAAGGCCGAGTCTCTGTTAAAGCCGACTTCATCTTTCAAGGGCGTGAAGTTCACAACCTTTTGGCTGTCGCCAAAGATAGGAGAAACAAGCATTTCCTCGTTAAATCCCTAAACGAAGCTAAATGAGGAGGCTCGAATCTGTCAGATGAAAGGAACTTGAGAAACAATCCAGGTTCCAGCTGGGAGGAGTTAGTTCCTTAGATTTTGTCGTTTCAAACGATCTAATCAAGTCGTGCAGATCTTTATTATCAGCAATCTCTAGGCCTCTGTTTCTGAAGACTGCCGAAAGCATGCTCCTGTATCCTTTGATAGTCGATACAGATAAGTGAGAGACCTCTCTCAGGAACAAAAGGAAATCAGCGATTTCGGTTATAGAGGTACTGGAGGAGGACAAACTTCTTAGACTTACACCACCTTCTAAAAACCTCCCACTTAGACTGATAGACTCGTCTAGTGGAAGCTCTGCGGGCTCTAGCGATAGCGCTTGCAGCTTCGCGAGAAAACCCCCCTCGCTCTGACAAGTCTTTCGATTAGTCGAAAGGCAGTCAGCGCGAGAGCGGGGAGATTTTGATGAAACCTCTCGAAGTGTGGCTGTCTGAGAAGATCCTTCTTGGAAGGGATCTGGGGAAGTCTACTGTCCACTCCAGCACCTCTGCAAACCAATCCTGTGCTGGCCAAAACGGGGCTATCAGGGTCATTCTTGTCCCGTGGACGCTACAAACTTCTCAACACTTGCCCCAGGATTTTGAAAGGGGGAAAAGCGTACACGTCTACATGAGACCAGTCTAGCAGGAAGGCGTCGACCACGAGAGCTCTTGGGTCTTCCACCACTGAGCAAAAGACTTCCAGCCTTTTGGAAAGGAATGTTGGCGAACAGATCTACATGAGGAGTGCCCCAAAGATCCCCAAAGACTCTGACACACCTCTGAATGAAGGGTCCATTCTGTGTGAAGGACCTGGCTTCTCCTGCTCAGTCTGTCCGCCCTGACGTTTCTCGTACCCTGAACAAATCTTGTCAGGAGGGAGATGTTCCTCTGGGAGGTCCAAAGTAGCAGATCTCTTGCTATTTCGTATAGGAACAAGGAGTGTGTCCCTCCTTGCTTCCGAATGTAGGACAGGGCGGTAGTGTTGTCCACATTCACTTGGACCACACTGTTTGCCACAAAAGGTTCGAAGAACTTTAGAGCCAAGTGAACTGCCAGAAGTTCTTTGCAATTTATGTGCCAGGACACCTGTGCTGCCTTCCAGTGCCTGACACTTCTCTCGGTCTAGTGTTGCTCCCCAACCCTTCTCCGATGTGTCTGAATATAAACACTCGGCTTGGGTTCGGAACTTCCAGAGAAATTCCCTTGTTCTCTTTTAGAGGGGACAACCACCATTGCAGGTGGTGGTTTCATCTCCATTGGAAGGAAGGAGAAAACTGTCGGAGAGAAGTCCCATATTCCAACTCCATGATCTCCTTAGGAAAAACTGAAGAGGACGAAGATGCAGTCTTCCATAGAGGAAAAAAAAAACTGTTCGAGCGAGGAAAGGGTCCCTAGAAGGCTTAACCATTCCCTCGCCGCAAGTTCGTTCTTTCTTTCCTAAGAAGAGAGAGACGTTCTCCAAGCCTCTCACGATTTCTCTCTTGCGAAGGAAAATACTCGCAAAACCCCGAGAATCCATCTGAATACCCCAGATAGACTAAGTTCTGTCTGGGATCAGTTGTGACTTCTCGAGGTTCACGAGTAGTCCCAACGCCTTTATCAGGTCTAGGTCAAGAAAGGTCATCCAAACACTGTCTCTCTGTTCTGGCCCTGATGAGCCAATCGTCCAGATATAGAGATGTTGACGCCTTTGAGGTGAAGAAACCTCGCCACATTCTTCATCAGGTTTGTGAAGACCTGAGGAGCTGTGGACAGACCGAAACACAAGGCCCTGAACTGAAAGATCCTTCCCCCCGTCATGAAACGGAGGTACTTCTTCGAAGAAGGGTGAATCGGGACATGAAAATAAGCGTCCTGGAGATCCAGCGACACCATCCAATCTCCTTGACGTAAAGCCGCAAGGACTGAGGCCGAAGTCTCCATAGAGAACTTCTCCTTTAGAACGAACTTGTTCAGAGCGCTGACATCTAGTACTGGTCTCCAGCCCCCCGAGGCTTTCGCAACCAGAAACAGCCGATTGTAAAACCCCGGAGAGTTTTGCTCCAGAACTAATTCTATAGCTCGTTTGTCCCACATTTGATTCACCATCAGACGAAGAGTATCCCTCAGTACAGGGTCCCTGTAGCTGACTGACAGTTCCCGCGGAATAGTCGGTAGGGGAGGACTGTCCTGGAAGGGGATAAGATATCCCTTCCTGATTATGGACAATCGAAGAGGCGTCCCGAGTTTATGAATGTCAGGCGTCTGCAAATTCGAGAAGCCTGGCACCCACTGGTGTTTGGAGGTTGTCTGTCTCACTTCCCTTTCTTAAAGGGACGGGAAGAAGCTTTACCTCTCCTCTCAGGACCTCTTCTCTTAGAGGGAGCTCTGGAGGGAGGGCCTCCTCGAAAGGGCTGAACAGTAGAAGTCGGTCCTTTCTTGTCAACCGCAACTAGGGGTCTCTTCTTCCTTGCAGTGTGAAGGAGAAGATCCTGTGTCGCCTTCTCAGTCAGTGAGCGAGAAATGTCCTTCACTAATTGAGAAGGAAACAAGAAGTCTGACATGGGAGCGAAAACCATGGCTGCTCTCTGTGAGGGAGAAATCGCCTTGGTTAAGAAGGCACTAAAAATACTCCTATTCTTAAGGAGTACGCTCCAAAGAGAGAGGAAACTTCTCCCGATCCGTCTTGTACTGCCTTGTCAATACATGACAGAATACTAAGAATGACTTCGGGGTCTAGACCTTCCGAGTCATGAGCCTTCTTAGACATCACCCCCAAGGGAAACCGCCAGTCTAGGAAATTAAACACTTCCAAAAATATGGAAGAGGCCCTTGAGGAGATGATCAGTCTCAGAAATCGCCCAAGTCACACGAGCTCCATTCAAAGCTGTCTCCGCGATGAATCAACCAAGGTTGAAAAAGTCCGCTTCAGCCGACACTGGGAGAGAAAGGCCCTGTTCTCCCCAGTTCGGTAACCAGACACCTCTTTTACCAGAAAGTATGGCTGGAGGCATACAGAAGGTGGTTCTGCCCAGATCCTTCTTCGACAACATCCACTTGTCCAGAGACTGTAGAGCTCTTTTCATAGAGATCGTAGGTCTCATCTTCAACACAGACGAGACTTCGGTACGATCGCACTCGAAAACAGTGATCGAGGCGAAGGAGGAGCCGCAGGAGTCAATGAATCTCCATACTCCTGCAAAAGAAGGTCCGTCAAAAACTCTATAGTTAGAGAAACCTTCTCTACCGTTAACCTCGTCTTCCGAATCTACTTCCACACCGTGCGGAGAATCGGCTTGAAAAACGAGAGGATCTTCACCAAGTTCTCTCTCTACTGGAGACAAACTCCTACTAGGAGAAGGGCTCATAGAGTGAACAGATTCTCTCTCAAGAAGCTACTAGTAGTCTCGCGTCTGCTTGACTTCTCACGCCTGGAAAGCTCTTCGCGCTTGCTGGCGCCTCGCGCTTGGCTGGCGCCTCGCGCTTGGCTGGCGCCCTGGGCGCGCTTGGCTGGCGCGCTTCTCGCTTGGCTGGAGCTTGTTGCTTGGTTGGCATCTCGCGCCTGGCTGACGCCTCGCGCTTGTCTGGCGTCTCTACGCTCTTAGCTGACTCCTCGCGCCTGGCTGGCGTCTCGCGCTTGGCTGACTCCTCACGCCTGGCTGGCGCCTCGCGCTTGGCTGACTCCTCGCGCCTGGCTGGCGCCTCGCGCTTGGCTGATTCCTCGCGCCTGGTTGGCGCCTCGCGCCTGAGCGTATCCTTATCAAGAGCAACTCGCTCGGATAGCTCCTGACGCCTGAAAGAATCTTCGCGCCTGGAAGACATCTCACGCATGTAAGGCTCTTCATGCCTGAAGGACGCTTCACGTCCGGCAGGCGAAAGAAGACGAGGACTTCTTAATAGGAAGTCTAGCGTCCTTCTTGCGAGGGGGATCCCTCGAAAGAACTCCAACCAAAACAACCACAAGACGGCTAACTGCTACTTGTACCGCTAGCAATATCCTCTTGGAAGCCACACCGGCGTCTCTTCAATAGAAAGAAGCAGGAGAACTCGAAGGAGTGCGATCCTCAACTACCGATCGACGAGGAGGCATCGAGACCAGCTTAGCCTTCTTGATAGAAGAGGGGGCTTCCTCCGAGAAGCGCTCCGGGCTCGAGTCAAACGCGCGTTCTTTCCAGTGCCTTTCAGTGGCCTAGAAAGATCCGAGTCCTTCCACCCTAGTTTAGGTGAAGGAGAACGGAACCGAGAGACAACAATCTCGTAGGACGCTTCTATTAAAGCGGTCCTGAGCAGACTGTACGAAACAGAACCTGCTGAAGGGACGCCTGACCGTTGGGGATTCCCCACAACCTCGTACGACTTTCGACTTTCTTTCTCCTCTGGGTATGTGAGTTTGGAAGAGGTCTAGGCCTGGGAGCATCGCAGGGACGGTCAGACGCCCCCTCCACACACTGGGAACACTCACTTCACTAGTAATTCACTATCACTTCCCTTACCTTGCATGGCCGCCATTTTTGTCTTCATCTTACGAAGAGTAGCCTTCAGATTGGCGATTTCAGAAGCCGAATCCGAATGCAAGCCTGTGAGGGTTCAGATACATAGGGAGAATCAAAATCACATTATAATAGGAGAGTTAGACTCAGAAAAAGGCTCAATAGGCCTTGTACTCACACCCTTTTGTGGCAGCCCGTTCTATTCTATCCCTCTCTAACTTCTTCAAGTAAGAAGTTAGAGTCTTCCATCATTAGCACTCAACTTTTCACACTCAATACAGGTGTTAGCTAAAGAAACAGTCAAACCCCCTACACTTACGACATACAGTGTGAGGATCAACCGAAGCCTTCGGTATATCACCTTGCAGCCTACATTCACACACTCTCACACTAACACTTGAATCAGACATTCTATCAGAAAAATCACAAAAGCAAGTCCAAATCCAGTCCACAGTAGCGAATGCCAAAACAACGATCCAGTACGTCACCAAGAAATCCAATATAGATGATCAAAAAGTCTTGAAAAGCGAATTCCAGTCAGGAGGTAGTAACAACAATGTTGATACCACCGGCGACAGAGAAAATATGATAGAGTAAAACGGGAATGGTTTCCTAGTCCTGCCGCCCAGGGCAGGCAGGTAGATCACCTGACCTACCGGTAGCGAGTGGCGCGAAATTTGAATTTCTGTCGGGGACGACGGAGTCTTAGCTAAGTATATATCTGACAGGTAAGTTCATTGTATGAAAATAACAGTCCTTTCAGTTGCCATCTGTAGAGGTAACTACAATATGCATATATGACTTGAACTTTACATTAGTAATATGACGCAAAGATAAAATACGTAAGTATTGTAGTCACTTGAACATCTAATTCTCTACTACATTCTTTCCTCGACGAGGAAGAGAGAGAGAATGGAAATTGACTGTCTTCGTTCTCTTTGCCAAGAGAAGGAATTAATATTATTCGAATGGAAATCCTCAAGTGAGAACCGAAGATCGAAAAGGAAAGTTCAAGATTAGATTAGATTATAACATTTTTGGCACATAAGACTTCATGGAAGTAGTCTATAAGTCTTTTTCCTGGATGAGCCTCTGACTAATGAATGAGAGCTTTCGAATTTTGTTACTTATCCGCTTATGAGAACTAACCCATTTGCATGACGGAAAGTAATACAGGAATTCGAGCATATAGTCTTCCCGATTCCCGCAGAAATCGAGGAAGGGGCAGGATTCCTGATTAGAGACTGGGCTTACGACACGAAGGACCTTAATGTTCCCCTTCGGCAGCGCAATCCCGGAAGCAGACGAGGCGTTTTATGACACCGAAATCTGCTTACAGTTTTCCTGGAATTCATCAAGTGATGGATTCTATTGAACGCTCCCTTCGTAGAAAGCGAAGTAGACATCTTGACAAGACCAAACTCCTTCCTCTTCTTCGACGACGCCCTCTTGAAGAGCGTTCTTGCAGGAATCCTGCCGAACGTCTTGATGCGTAGGACGCCTATCGTTCTGAAGAACGTCCTGGCAAGTGCTCTACCGAGCGTCATGACGTGTAGGATGCCGAGCGTCTTCAAAAGTGTCCTCGCTAGCGTCCTGGCGAGCGTCCTGGCGAGCGTCCTCGCTAGCGTCCTGGCGAGCGTCCAGATGTGTAAGACATCGAGCGTCTTCCAAAAAGCTTATCAATGTTTATGACGTCGAGCGTCTTCCAGAGCGTCCTGATGAGCGTCTCTTCGTGTAGGACGTCGAGCATCTGCAAAAGCTTCCTCACGTCTCAATGCGTAGGACGTTGAGCGTCTTCAAGAGACGTCCTCGCGAGCGTCTTACCGAGCGTATTGGTGCATAGAACACCAAGGGATCTGAACGGCATCTCAGAGAGGATCTTATTGAGCGCCCTGATGCATGAAAGGCCACCCGAGAGGCGTCCTAGAGAGCCGCACGCTGCTCCTGAAGAGTGAGAACACTATAGGAAGACGTATGGCTATCTTCTCCAAGACATCCTTAAAGACGGTGGCCACCTGTGCGACATCTTGCGTCTTAGTAATGCAAATGAACATATCCAGAAAACGCGCTCAAAAAAGGGAACGCGAGGCGTTCCGAAAGGCATCCTCTCGAGAGCTTGCCGAACGTCTGATTGCATTCTTCGAGCGTCTTGAAGAGCGTCCGGAAAAGAAGAGCGACGAACATCAAGGGAAGGACTTGCGTCAACACGAGTAACCTGAGAGGCTTCCTGGCGAGGGGAGAGCCGCTCATGAAACGCAAGCGTTCTAAGCAGAAGTACGGAGATCGTCATCAGGAATCAGGACGAGTCTTAAGGACGTTCGCCACTCTTGACAAAAACGACGGCCGCCTGTGCGACATCTTGCGTCTTTGTCACACTCATCGACACTGCAGAAGGGCATTTAAAAGGATGCCTGTGTGTTCTTGGGTATGAGGAATTCTTTGCCCTTCTCCTGTCGAAAACTAGGATAGTCTGTCCAGTGTCATCTCTGTCCGCTGACAGAGCGTCCCTTAGGGCTGAGTAAGAGGAGTCTTGGCGAGCTGTTTGACTATGCAAATCAGCTTGCAGGACGTCAAGCTTATGAGCTTGAACAATATCCCGTTTCGTAGTAAAGCGAACGTCACATAACGTATACATAGCGCCATGAGGGGAGGAGGGAGGGGAGCGTCTTGGAAAGCAAGAAAACAATCCTTGCTACAAGAGTAAAGACGTTCCTTCCTCTCGATAGAGCGTTGAATGTCTCGAAAGGCGTCCTCGTGAGGGTTCTGCCTTATGGACATTTTTAATCTCTTGACCAAGACAACAGCCGCCTGTGCGACATTTTGCGTCTTTGTCACGCTTATCGATATTAAGTCATGCCGAAGGGACGCCAGATCAGTACTCTGACGCTCCCTCCTAACGAGAGAGAGGACGCGAAGCATCCTCTTCTCTAAAGCCTTTTTTTTTTTTTTTTTTTTTTTTTTTAGAGGGCGCGAGTCCTTCCGAGAGCTCCAACCTTGCGGGGAGGACGCCTCGGAGGACGAGAAGCAATCTTTCATGATTCGTGCACGTGCACAATCTTTGGCAGCCTTGGAAGCGTCTTCAGGTTCTGCCGAAGGGACGCCAAATCGGTGGGGGGTTCCCGTAACCCTCCTTCGGTTTTCAACTTGCCCCCTCCCTGGTCCTGGGAGTCCGACAGAGGTTTAGACCTAGAGGCGTTATAGGACCGATCTGACGCCCCCTCCACAACACTAGGGGCAAAATCAACATCACTACACTCACAACACTGATTGGAGAGCGAGCACTTTTTCAAGCTTACTTGATGTAATCCACCATAATAGAAAGGGCATTACCTCTCACAGACATTCCTCTAGGCCCGTAAGCCATACCACAGGTCTACTGGAGGTTAGTAGGTTCATTATCCTAACTTCTGTTTACTGTGGAGGAAGACCTCCTGATTCTATCACGCTCTAATTTGCGTACATACGAATCATACGTCTTCTTTCGGAATCAGTCAACATTACACTAATTACATTGATCTTTCAACAAAGAAAACATGTACACGTCATGTATACTAAGCGAGTGTCTACCGAAGGTTTCGGTAGCCTCACCTTATCCCTTGCAGACAACAAAGTCTGAAACTAGGCTAACTAGATTCAGACATCATATGCAATGAAAAAATTAAAACTAATTTATGATAGCGTATGCCTAGCCACAAATCCAAGTCATCATTCAAAAAATAATTAGGATACTTAAGCGGCTAATGAAGTTTCAAAAATCCTAGGCGGAGGTAATGGAAACAGGTGTTTCCACTACCGCGACAGAGAAAAATCTGAATAGAAAATGGGAATGGTTCCTGATATCCGCCTCCCAGTGGCGGGAATGGTTACTAACCACCTGGCCGCCCACTGCGTGTGCCGGGAGTTTTGAAATTCTTTCGGACTTCGGAGAATACAGCTATATATATATCTGACAGGTAAGTTTCATGAACAAATTACCATGTAATAACTATAATATATTTTGAGTAAAAAAGGTTATCCCACCAGTACAATACAATTCTACATAACCCTATCTTACATTCTGTTTTTCTTCTCAAAAACTAAGAAAAATTTTTAGACAAACTTTGCATTAATGTTAATTCATCAGATTTCATTCTCAAATAAAAGTTGTAGTTTATTCATTCCTTCAAAATGTCCAACAATTTTCCAATTGCTAATGACAACTGCACATCTATACATCTAAAATGGCATGCCAAAATACAATATTATATGATAATAATATTGAATAACAAATATTTAATAGTTAAACTGGATAAATAATTTTAATTAAAACTACCATACATGCCCATACCTGAACTAACCAGTTCAGGTATGAACAGATTCAATCCTGTTGGCTTGCTTAAAATAATTTCAGTAGTAGAGAACTATTAAAACTATTAACAAATTTGCAAAGAAAAATGATTACTCACCACTTGGGCGAAATATCTCACCTCTCTTCTGCTGCAGAACGAATTACCATGCTGTGTACAAGTCCAAATGCAGAAAATATTTTCTCCATTTCATGCTGGAATCAGGTTATGAATTTAAGAAGAATACTGAAATATGATATTGTTATGATACAATAAAGTTTCATACATACTTACCTGGCAGGATATATACATAGCTAAGACTCCGTCGTCCCCGACAGAAATTCAAATTCGCGGCGACACGCTGCAGGTAGGTCAGGTGATCTACCGTCCTGCCGCCCTGGGTGGCAGGATTAGGAAACCATTCCTGTTTTCTATCATATTTTTTCTCTTCCACCTGTCTCCTTGCGGGGAGGCTGGGTGGGCCCTAATCGTATATATCTGCCAGGTAAGTATGTATGAAAACTTTATTGTATCATAACAATATCATTTTCATACAATCACTTACCTGTCAGATATATACATAGCTGATTGGCACCCTTCGGTGGAGGGTAAGAGACAGCTACTATATGGAATAGACAGTAAACAACATATGTTGTAGGTATAAATAAAACCTTGGTTCCTACCTGATAGGTGGTAGATTTCGTGTTTTGCCCGCCCAGTAGTCTGCATCACCTCAAGAAACTTTAGCGAGATATGTGATCTATGGCCAAGAGTTCTTGTGGGTCTGCCGAAGGGGTCTTATCCACTTACTCGGCAGAGCTGAAAGGACTTTGTCAATGGGTGCTGATCCACTTATATGACAATACACCTTATGAAGGAGCGCAACACCGATCCCGATCACCTGATCCTAACACGAGGGTTCGCGCTCAAATTGGAAAGAGTTATCCACACACTCCTTTCTTAAAAACCCCAATAATTTCACTAAGTTACTTTAACTCAAAGTTAAGGATCAGTGTCGGCTCCTTATCCCAGTAACGTATCCGCAGAAACGTATAAAACCAAAAGAGAAGGATCTCTCGTAGGTTAACTTGGCATCCTTTGTGTAATGAGAAGTCAACACAGAGTTGCCTCTACCGTACAACACAGCTAATATGTCTTATATGACATATTGTTATGTAAAGAACAAGAATTTGCAAAAGCGCGCACTTCCTGCGCTTTTTAATTCTCAGCTGTTTGAAGGAATCAAGTCACTAATGAAGTGCTTAGGAGATCTCCATGTTTCAAAGAAGACCAGGGCTTTCTTGAAATGGATCTCACCCGACTGAAGCCTGAAGCCTGGCAGGAACCTCGCGCCTGGCGGGGTGGTGCTTCGCTCTTGGTTGGCGCCTAGCGCTTGTCTGGTATCTTTTCGCTTAACTGGCGCCTCGCATCTGGATGACGCTTCGCGTCTTAGCTGGAGATTCGCGGCCTAGAGCCTGGCTGCGCCTGGCTGCTGGAGAGCTGGCTTGCGCCTGGTCTGTCTGCTTCGGTCGGAGCTGGCCTTGGGCGCCTTTGTGCCTGCCTGGCCGGTCATCGCGCCTGCCTGGAGCTTCGCGGCTGGTTTGCGGTGGCGCTTGGCGCCTCCTGGAGCCTTCCGCCGCTGGCTGGTACAATGCCTCCGCGCCTGCCTGGCCGGGCCTCGCGCCTGGGTGGCTCCTCCCCCTTCCGGAAAGCTTCGAGCTTGGTAGAGTCTCGAGGATGTCTGGCAAGGTCCACCAATCGGGACACTCTTATCTGTCCTATATGTTCGCATCTAGCGCCATCTGTGTCAGGTTGTAGGCTCGGTCTTTCTCCTCATCAGACAATGACAGTGTTCTTGGGGCTGTCTGCAGGTTTCTTCTTCCTTACTGACTGTGTCAGAAGGTCTTGAGTCGCCTTCTCAGTTAATGAACGAGAAATGTCCTTCACTACTGAGCAAGGGAACAAAAAGTCAGACAAAAGGCGAGTACAGAAGCGCTGCCACTGAGCGTGGGAGACCGCTTTGGTTAAAAAAAGACACTATATACTGTCCTCTTTTTAAGAAGACCGCTCCAAACAAAGAGGAGATCTCAACCGAGCCATCCTGAAACGCTTTGTCTATACAAGACAAAATACACAGAAGGACTTCTGGTTCGAGTCCTTCAGAATCATGGGCTTTCTTGGACATCACCCCCCCCAAGGGACCAATCTAAGAAGTTGAAAACTTCCAATACATGAAAGAGTCCCTTGAGGAGATGGTCCAGTTCTGGAAATGCCCCCCAAGTTATACGGGCAGAGTTCAAACCTTGTCTACGTGAAGCGTCAACTAAGGTCGAAAAAAGTCCGCTTCTGACGTAGACGGAAGAGAAATACCCAAATTCTCTCCCGTCTGATATCAAATGCCTCTTTTACCATCTAGTCTCGCTGGAGGCATGCAAGAAGACGTTCTAACTAATCTCCTCTTCAACTTCATCCAAGAGTCTAAAAGACTGAAGAGCCCTCTTTATCGAAACAATGGCGGGCTTCATTCTAAGAAAAAAACGAAGATTTCTTCGTCTTTGCACTCGAGAAAAGAGAGCGCGGAGAAGGAGGAGAGGCAGGAGTCAAGTCGTCTCCATACTCCTCTAGAAGCAAGGCTGTCAAAACATTATAGTTCGACGAGTCTCTCTCTTCTTGATACTCTCCTCCCGAGTTACTTCTAACTCGGGGACTAGATGAGTCTCCGCTGCTAATTCAGTACGTCTTTCCTCTGGAGGAGACAAACTCCTAATAGGAGAGGGGCTAAGGGAATGATATTCCTTCCTCTTCACGCGTTTAATAGTCCTGGAAGGCGCCAACAGCCCAGGCTTCTCTCCATAAATGGATGACGCTTCCCGCTTGGATGACGCTTCTAGTCAGCCAAGCTCCTGGCTGACGCCTCCCATTTTGTGTGGCTGCTGACGTCTGGATGACGCCTCGCGCCTGGAAGACGCTTCGCTCTCAAAAGGCGTCCTAACTGGCGCCAAAATTTTGGTTGGAGCCTCGCGTCTAAAAGCAGCTTTAAATGAACTATTCATGTCTTGACGAACGTCTCACGTCTCTCTGGCGTTACGTGTCTTCCGTAAGATTCTCCCGATCTCGCTCTCGAAACCGAAGCCTCTGCGATATGTTTGGAAGCTTCACGTCTGCATGACGCCTCTCGCTTCGCAGGGGAGAGAGGACGAGACTTCTTGATTGGAAGCGCAACGTCCTTCCTACGAGGCGCTAACACTCCCACCAAAGAGGCCAGTTGCTCTTGTACTGGCAAGATAAACCTTCCTTGAAGCTTTCCCACGTCATCTTCAATCGGGGGAGAAGTAGGAAAAGGAAGGCAGTCTATAGGAAGCCCTGTTCGTCTTCTCACAACTCTTTCCAATAAATGTTAAACATGTTAACAGTTATTATCGTCGATCGAGAAGGATCTCTTTGTTAACGCGAATAGGAGCGAAAAAAGAGATTCTCGATGCTCTATGCGATATGAGAGTGTCGTGGAAATGGCCTAAGTGATTAAATGGGTAACGAAATCAGGAAACGAATCTTGCCGTTACCGAGCTTGGTGTCCGAGAGTCTACCGAGGCTCCTAGGTTAATAACTCGCTAAAACGAGAAAATCTTGGATGGTGCTCTTGGCTCACTGCGCCAGGCTGGCGCTTCTGGCGCAAATTTTGCGCCAGGCTGGCGCTTCTGGAGCATTGCGCCAGGTTGGTACTTCTGGCGCGTTGCGCAGACTGGCGCTTTCTTCTAATTCTTTTTATGTTATGTGCCAGAACACCTGTGCCTTTATGGTACCCAGACATCCTTTCACATGGTTAATTTCCGTTCTTAGTAGGAAAAACTTAATATACGTAGTATAGTCCCCATTCAGGGAAACAAGTTCTGCCCCAAAGAGAATGTTTTCCCATCCGACTCTCCATCCATCTTGCTTCTGAGCAGGTACTCTAATAAGCTATGCTTTCGTAAGCCTGAGAGCATTACATAATATAATGTTCTGCTGCGATAGAATCCTTTAATAATGTTACCTACGGTAAACAGCATTGAAAGGTTGTACTATCTCTCTTATTGAAAGCTTCTTAGCAAAGGCATACAATATTTAATTTATGTTTAGCTTAACTATCCCCTCAATCCGAGGTTAAGACCGCGATTTGTAGGGGAGGGGGGAGATACAAGGAAAAGTTATTCCATCCCCACAGGAGAGAGAGATTCGCCCGACCGCTCATGACTGACACACATGGTACTGACAGTAACTGGCGTAGGCGTACTGCGTTGGTCTCAGGCTCTCAGCGAAAGCAGTCCCCCCGCTTACTCTTCCAGAGTTGCAGCTACTCCAATTAATAAAGGAATTTAATAAAATATTATCGAACTTCAGGAAGTTCTTATTAAGCATATTTAAGCGAAACAAGAACTTCGATAAATCTAGAAGCTAAGTAGGAGGTGTAGTCTTAACAATCCCTTTAAGCGTAGTCCTTCCTATGAAGACGTAGAATGATACTTGTAATTGAGTTGCACAGAAAAGAAGTAAACTACGGTATGTGTGTATGATTTGACCGTATCGTATTCTCATACAGCAGAAACTCTACTACCTTCTACTATCTTCGTTCTTTTCGTTAATAGAACGATAGAAAGAGTATATATATATATCCTTAAGGAACGAAGTTAATCAAGGAACTCTTTAAATCTTCGTGATTTCTTCATAAATCGCGGAAGAGACGAATTCCTGTTCATCACTAGGGTTTACGGAAGGAAGTAGATATTTTTTTCTATCCGCCATCACACCCAAAAACATCGATGAGATCTTATTAAGAAAATCTCCCAAAGCTCTTGCCTCCTCCAAACGAGGGAAGAGCATGGATGAAGGAGAGAGTCCGCATTGAGAGGAACTGCCTAACAAAGGAGTCTTCTGAATAATGAAAAGGGGCTTCTCTTAGTATCAGAATCCTTCTGACAAAAGCAACGGCCGCCTGTGCGACATCTTGCACATTTGCAGGGGAAAAAGTTGTTCAAGTTAAAAAATTCAAAGAGGAGTCTCGCGACTGACCTCTCTCTCTAATGAAGATTTTGAAATCTTCTGACGCCTGGCGTCTGGATCCTTGTGCCTAGCGCCGGCGTCTGGATAGTTCCGCGCGCCTTGAATGTTCCGCACGCTAGAAGGAGACTCGCTCCTGGAACGTTCCGCTTGCGTGGAAGGTCCCGTGCGCCCTAATAGATCCGAGCGCCTCTATTTCCTTGTTATACGAGCCTCTTGCCAGAAACGTTCATGGAAGCATCCTTCTGATTGCCATTCTACTATAAGGCTTGCCTTAGTTTAACGCCGTCTGTTTTCTCTTTGAATGGCGCCTTGCGCCCAAGAAAAAGTTCTGGAACGCTGGCATCGCACTCAGTTGCTGGAACGCGGCTCACGTTTATCTGTATGAACGAGGCTCCGCGCTAGTCTGTTGGACGCGGCTCGCGCTAGTCTGTTGGAACGGCGCGGCTCGCTGCTGGCTGTTGGAACGTGGCTCGCGCTAGCTTGCTGGCTGGCTCTCAGCCTCTCGCTCAGTGAGTCAGTGTTCTCTTATTCAGAGAACGAGCCAGATCGTCCGAACTTCTAACATGTACATTCTTCGTCTTTTCGGATGTAAGATGAAGAAACTGAAGAACAGACGCACTTTTTAAAGGCTGCCTTTGCAATGGCTATCCCTGGCAGTCTGGGACGTTTAACAGATCCTGCCGAGGGAACGCCCGATCGGATGGTGGGGATTCTCCATAACCTCCGTAAGGCTTTCGACTTTCCTTCTCCTCTGGGCTTGTGAGTTTGGAAGAGGTCTAGGCCTGAGAGCGAGACAGAGCCGATCGAACGCACCCTCTACTAATTAGGACGCCTTTCCAATGGCGAACTTGGCAGTCTGGGACGTTCTACAGATCCTGCCGAGGGGACGCCTGATCGGTGGGGATTCTCCATAACCTCCGTAAGGCTTTCGACTTTCCTTCTCCTCTGGGTATGTGAGCTTGGAAGAGGTCTAGGCCTGGGAGCGAAACAGAGCCGAACAGAACGCACCCTCCACTGCACTAACAGTAAATCACTTCTTACCTTTCAATAGCTCGTATTTTGAGCTACATTCCTTTGTCTTCAAATTGCAATATGAATTTGAAGATTCTGTGAAGTAAGAAGGAGATGAGGATACACACTACTAGTAATGTTAAATGCTCTAACTGCTCGTTAGTACGAGAGCTATATAAACTTCTAAGGAAGCGTAACTATTCTTTCCTTACATCGTCAAGAAGGAAGTTAGCTCAATCAATTCTAACATTTACTACACGTTATTATGAATAAATATTAAAATTTTCCTTCTTGCAAACTATGTGATTGTCTACCGAAAAGTTTCGGTAGTTACACGTAAACAATTCTTCGAAATTTTTCGAAGCCAAAGTTATCAAAAAAACAAATTAATATGCGTATGCCGAACCAAAGATCCAGTACTTCCCTGCAAAAGATAGCCCAGAAGATCGATGGCGATGAAAATCCAAAAATCAAGTCGGAGGAACTGCAAACGTTGTTTACATTCCAAGCGACAGAAAAAATATGATAGAAAACAGGAATGGTTCCTAATCCTGCCACCCAGGGCAGGACGGTAGATCACCTGACCTACCTGCAGCGTGTGCGCGAAATTTGAATTTCTGTCGGGGACGACGGAGTCTTAGCTATGTATATATCTGACAGTAAGTTGATTGTATGAAAACAAATTTTAAGCCTCAGTCTGTTTAACATGAGCTCAAATAAGCCAGTTGTTTTTCCCATCTACAATATCAAATCTTTTAAGTAATTTGTAGCTTTCCTACATATACAAATCAGGACCTTTGATACAAGAGCATCTTTTAGTGCAAGGTGGAAATTGGTTGTTAAAAACTTGGTAACAAGGTAATTAACCAAGTGGAGATGGTGTGAGTGAAGGAGTATTCCTTCCGCACCAACTGTTGTACTCACTTTTCCTTTGGCAGTAGGGAAAGCACAGGGTGGATGAAATAGGGAAGATGCAAATTACTTTTGAAAATTTATTTGTTTCTTTGAAAATACAAACCATTGCCTTTGCAACAGAAGCCTTAGTCATTAGGAGGGAGGTCAGTCCCCACCACTGAATGGAGTTTACGGCTATCTTGGAATTGCCACACTTCCATAAACCTTTCAAGTAGGTTATGTCATGACTCCTGCAACCTCCCACCTGTCTGTTAAAATGGTTGGCCACAGTGATAGGGCCTTAGGCCCAAGTAACCCCTAAGAAAAGGGACATTACTCATGTAAGAAAAAGGGTGGGGGAGAACCATGACATCTCCTATACAAGACTCCCTGTCAGAAAGTATTTTAATTTTGGCTATTAACAGGTAATGCGTTCAGGACTAAACACGACCATTTCTTTGCCTGCCCGCTGTTGTACTAGAGAAGACAAGCACCACTTACCCATCACTGATAGTCACCTGTATCCAGTAAGACTTCAATATGTACTATGGCCTAGATACTGTTCTTGAAAGAGAAATGTAAGAATGAAAAGGAATCCAGTCATACCACTTACACTCCTCCAGACTTAAACCAGGCTTAGGTACATCTGATAAGATACTGACCTTGTCTGAAGTGGAGCTCAAGTGACTACAGAACCTGTTAGGCAGCCACCACAATCCCCTCAGGTAAAATGAGGTCAAAAGTAGTCTGATTATGCCAGACACCTGCCCTCATTACTTGGAAAATCGAGCAGTTCTTCCAAATAGCAAGGGGCAGACCCATATCCCTGACTTCATGAGACCTCATATGGGAAAGGAGGCCCACCTCCTACTCAAAGGTGGTGTAGACCCATCTGATTACTTCACAAAGCCAGAAAGAAAAGGTATCTCTAGACACTTCCTTCTTGCTCTTACCTGTACTAATGAAAAGTCACTTATGCTCCAGCATTTGGGAGTGGGCTCTTTTAAATGTATACTCGTAGCACCCAACAGCACGTACTGCACAAAGTAGTATCTCATCCAGATCTCAAAGGGAGGGAATCATGAAAATCTTGAGACTTTCATCCAGTATAGATGGACCTGAATATTTGCTACAAACTCAGGAACAAAGGAGAACACGAGATTTCCACCCTTCTGAATTCAGAATCAGACACAAGAGGCCATGTAACTCCCCCACCCTTTTCATGGAGGCCAAAGCTCAGAGACAATAAGCCTTTAGTGCAAAATCTCTGTCAGTAGCCTGAGACAAGAGGCTCAAAAGGCGTCCTCGTGTAACTGATATACCAGGGACATCACTCTCAAGACAACTCCTCCAGAGAGGAGAGGTCTAATTCCATCAGTCTGAAATCCTGTGATAAGGATGAGCAATAGCCTTTTACTGCAGACTGAAAGGAGTTTGTCTCAGCAAAGGCACATGAAGGTTGTGCTCTGCTGAACAGATGCTCCAACCAAAGAAGTACACTACCCCTTTTACGACACCAATCATAGATGATGGCTCCAATCCCTAGCAAAAATTCATTGAAGAACATTGAAGGTACCATGACATCTCCCTGGCTTCCCTGTAAGAAAAGCCACTCTCTCTCTCTCTCTCTTGCAGGATATGTTGGGTAATCTCCAAGTTTGAAGCTACAGGGTGTGCATTACCTGATGGTATTGACAAATATACAGCTGAAACAAGAAGGCAGGCTAGGCTGCTGGGGTAGCTCTCTCAGTGCCTCAACCAAGAGAGACAGCAGATTGGGATACCAATCAGCATAAGGCCAATAAGGAGCCATCAGAGTCCTGCAAAGACTGGAGGGTGACAAAAACTGTTTTTCACTCTGCAAAGAAGCTTGAAAGATAGAAAAGAAAAGAGTACACGTCCAGGTTTTCCCAGAATTGTTGAAAACCCTAACTTACACTTCTAGAAAAATCTAATCAAACCTAATCAAGAGTGGCCACCTCAACATCCTCCCAAAAAACTTTCAGCAATTGAACATCCTCTCCATATGTAGCTAAGGGAAATATGTTAATCTGATCTATTAATTTTTAATGTAATTTATAACATATTACTATAAAGTGCCTGGATTATTTACAAGGAATTTTAAATTATGCATAAATCATACCTCCAGAAGCTCTTTCATGCCTGGCCAAAAAATCCTTCTTATGTATATCTGATGATCACGATCCCCTGGCACTTCCATTGCTATCATCTCTATGTCCTGAAATGGAGAGAAAATTAGCAAAACCTAGTGCTGGTACCTTGAACAAAATCTTCTACTACATTGTAAATATCATCACAACACTATAACTAAAGGAATTTATCCATATACATAAAGAGCAAAATAAACCTTTATAAAAAGTGTTACATATATTAATATACAATATTAAGAGACACATACCAAATTTTACAATTTGTAATTTTCCTGGATTTACAAATCATGCACTTGCATATTGGAATATTCCATATTCCCAGTACTAGATGGAAACAGTCACTGAAGCCTGATAAAAAGTGGTTAATTGGTGGAAGGAAAGTGAATGGTGGGGCACTAAAAATTCATCTATTAAAAACAAGCATTTTCCTTAGGAAAGTGGGGTTATGACACAAAACTCTGTTTTGCACTGTGTATGTGTATATCCATGAAAATACAAAATATCTTTGAAATTTGACATTTGTTCTTACAAGAATTAAAACCGTAATTTTTTAAACAGAAAACTTATTACTTATGTTGGTGGTTAATCCCAAGAACTGGCTGCAGGTGCCCTTATTTCCACCCAGAGATGTCATGTTCCTGGTCTGGTAATGAGCAATGGACTATATATGTACTAAATTTTTAAAAGTAGTATTTTTTTCTAGGTATACAAACCAGAGCTTTTCATGTAAGCATATTCTTCAGCATGAGCTGGAAATGATAACTGAAACTTGGTAAGAAGATGGCACTTTTTCCAAATGGATCAGGAACTGTGTGGGGCAGCTGAGTTAGAATTATGATAAAAAGCTCTGGCTTGTATACCTAGGAAAAACACAAATTACTTGAAAAATACTGTCACAATTTTCAAAGTAACCTAATTTGTATTTTTACTAGACAAACAAACAGCCTGCTTTCGTCCCAGAGGCCAAAGCAAAAGTGGTTGATAACAGCAGGTGAGTGATGGACATTCCCTTAACCAACTGTTAACCAACCTTTTTACCAAGTTCAACAACTGATTCCAGCTCACAATGAGGAATACTCCTATAAAAAAGTCAATGGTTTATATTTCTGTAGGAACAATTATATAAAGTACTTTTTAACAGTCTATCTAAACTTTGGTTTGCTGATAAAATTAAAAACTGTTTTGTCTAGGTTATTCTGTTCTTTCACTTTTCTTCCTTCTCTGTACTACTAACTAACTTTAGATGCAGTTCTACCAGACTCCCTGTTACCCTAACCAATAAAGGTTTTAAGCGCTAGCCTTTCTTTCTCAGTGGGCAATGCTTACTGATGCTAAGTATTCCCTGAGATATCTGAAGAAACTACAACTCATTGTAAAACTGAAAGCTACTACTATACTACTAGTAGTAGTTGGCCCCATTGGTTTTGGTAACTAAATAGGGTGCGCTGTTTAGTACCAACCCCTTGGGGATGAGATAAAACCAAAAGCAAAAGGCAGTAAATAGTAGCCTAGTACCATAAACACAAACAAAAGACATAGGCTAATCGTTAAAAAAAAACACAAACAGCATCATAAATATTCAAGTTGGTGACTGGCTTAGTCTTCTCCAGTTTTACCCACCTCAGAAATTAGGCTATAGAACTTCAGGCATTAACTTACATATTTAGTAGCTAGTAGCTATTAGCCCTAGGCCCTAGCTAGGCTAGGTATGATGAGTTTACTACCTATTGCTTAGAGATCAAATACGACAATAAGAGAGAGAGAGAGAGAGAGAGAGAGAGAGAGAGAGAGAGAGAGAGAGAGTTTGGCTAGTTACTAGGCTACGTACTACTAATCCTAGTACTACCTAGCCTAGTACTACACAGCATTTAGGCTACCTAGTAGGTACCTAGTAAAGTGGTATCCCTCTTTAGTTTACTCGAGTGGTGTAGAGGTTAGGATAGCTATCTAGAACCATGTCCGGCTTTCATCCTAGCTTACTAGCTAAGTAGCTAGGTACCTACCTAGTATTATAACTACTATTTAGTAGCTAGCTAGTAGACCAGCCAAAAAAACACTAGGTAGGTATGACCAAGCTTCCGTTCGGAGGTAGTCATGTCGTTCAGCAAATTACTAGTAGGTACTAGGCTATAGGCTAGCTTAGGTAGGCTAGCTACCTACCTACCTTTCAGCTCTGAGTAAAACGGCCATTTAGGCTAACGTTAAATCTGTATACTAGGTAGTACCTAGTACTACCTACTAGTAGTAGGTAGTAGCCCTGCTACCTAGATTAACAGGAATTTTGCCCTAAATTTTAAAAGTAGCCTACCTACTACCTACTAGCTATATACCTAAGTAAGGTAGGCTAGGTACCTAGCTAGTAGGTAGCTAAGCTAAGATCACAGCATAGGTAGCCTACAAATACAATTTCAAATACTGTGGTTTAAAGTCTTAAAGTAAAATAATACTTATTTAAATTGCAGTCAGTCTTACGGGTGTAGATGCCATGGTTGGTAGCCCAAGTGACAACTAGGTAGTTTTCTGCATCAAAATATCAATCTAAACTTTCATAGTTGGCGGGCGGCAGGTATCTATGTACTTGTTTACAAGTGACGTCATTGTCCCAATCTTCAAGCGTTAACTCCTAAAATCAAACTTCAAAAAAATATTACCGCTTGCAATACACAACAACCATATTACTACTCTCATACACAGGCGAGTTTCTTGAGTCCCAATACCTACTCAGTACAAAAAAGTTAAAAAAAAAAAAAGGGGGTGGGGGGGGGGTGGCTATAACATTTTCACTTGCTCTTCCATAAGATACAAATAAACCTAAGATGTAATATAACAGAGAAGGTTAAAGAGGGAGATGACCTTTGTTCTTACGTATATCTATGGTAGGCTACACGGCACCTCAAATATTTGGTAAAATACTCCAAGATGTAAAAGATGAGGAAACCTAGCTACAGATGTTCAAGTACATATTGAAGAAGCACCAAATAAAATAAAAGAAAGTCATTGATGGTGAACACCAACATTGTTTTAAAAAATATATAGATTTTGAGTGATAGATTAAAAAAAAAGTCTGCTTGAATTACCTGATCCAGATCAACATTAGGACCTCTAAAAGGAATTGAAGTGTTTTGAGTTAAAGTATATTTTTTCTCTTTTTTGCACCTTTTTTTCATTCAAATCATGAATTAAAGTGTGAAAATTTTATTCATAGCTTTTTCTTATGACAAATTATGATATATCTCACACCTCGCGATTTTTCTTTATATCCATTGACGTGAAAATATTGACTGAACCATACAAGACCGTCATGACATTGGTCTCTGATAAGAAAGAACACTAGTAACTACAAGAACGGCAAACATATAAGTAAGCTGTAATATCTTCGACATACCATGAAACTGCTAAGGATTGCAAAACCCAGTCTCAGCTCGAGAGCCCATGCTAAATAGCAGTATGGAGAATAATAACACGGAGAAAACTAACAATAATAATAATAATAATAATAATAATAATAATAATAATAATAATAATAATAATAATAATAATAATAATAATAATAATAATAATAATAATAATAATAATAATAATAATAATAATAAAGAACAGATTTTGTACTAAAATGCAAACTCGTGATCTTTGACACGATGTCACGAATTTTAACAATTTTGGAGCTTGCTAAATGCTTAATTTATCATTGACCACAACTTCACCAAGAAAGGTAGGTATTAGGAAGCGACAGTTATTCAACAACTGAATGAAGTGATATCCAACACCCATGCAGTTTATCTTGCATGAAATTTCACCATTTAAAATTAAGAATAAGCAACATCCTAATCTTCAGTCATAGTGATTAATCAAAATAACACCACAATTTTCAGTTGCTTACAGGACTTGGTGCGACTATAAGGCTACAATCGCGTTTCGAGTATTCAAACTGAATTCTTTTAAGTATTTCTTACAGGAAAAATCCATGGTCTAAATTAATAAAGCACAAACATTCAATTATGAAGTTACAAAGTAAAGAAACTATAATTTATAAACCCTAGATGTGTAAAGAAATACTTGACAACAAGTGTAGATCTGAAATAGGGGCCTCTTCCTGCCACTCAAGATATATCAAGAATAAACTATTCTACCTGAAATATACACTGAAGAGTGGTGGAAATAGGCTCCTATATAAGATAACCATGGACCAGTATGAAAAAAAACTGGATAATGCAAGTAAAAGAGTATATGAAAGAAACCTAAACATAACTTAAAGTGAAATTGAAGCAGTTAAAAGACAAACACTGAGAAAAGAAAGAATGAATGAAAAGACAACGTTTAGAACCTACAGAAAATATAAAGAAAACATAAGAGAAGAAATCTGGCATGACAACACTGAATAAACAATGCGAATCAGCAGGGACCAGACTAGGTATACTAGGATTAAATAATAGAAAATAGGATAAAAGGAGAAGATACAAAATGTTTATGCTGTGAGGAACAAAATGAAAATTTAGAACATTTCTTACTTTACTGTCCAGCATACGAGATTAGAAATAGATATAGCTTTATGCAGCAACCATATCAAGAAAATAAAGAGGAATTAGTAGCAAATATACTCTTATTGGTAGTTCTACTGAGGGAGGAAGTGGAGAATAGGAAAGATTTTATAAAAGAAATGTGGTATTTCAGAGAGAAGAAGCTCAAACAAATACAAACAAAAAAGGAATAAAAGAAGCAAGGGAGCCGTTTCAATAGAATATCCTACCTACTACTACTACTACTCGAAACAGGGGAAACAATTTCCCGATGCCCGATGGGTTATTGGTAGGCAATGACGTATCTACACTAATATAAAAACTTTAAGAAAATAAAACGTAATATTTTTCAGGAAAAATATTACACTATTTGGTTGAAATCCAGAACTGATGTCTGACAACGGATTTATTTTTTCTTTTTCTTAACCCTAATAACATCATCATTTTGCATCATCGAATTTCAGTAATCATTACCTACTTAGCTAGTTAGGCTAGCTAGGTATCCGGGTCTTAATTATTTGATGTGTGTTTCCATTAAAAAATAAAAATCATAGCCAGTAATTGTGATCACTGAAACCTCCAGGAAGCCGTTTTACCTTTAGGTATAAAGTATCACAGTAATGCCATCAAGAAGGTTTCCCTAACCCTCTGTACCTTATTCCTATGTATTTTGAACTTAAATGTCTTAGTTTTGTATTATACGCAGTGAAATCATTCCTTTCTCTTTATCGTTTTATCACCGTTTGTAAGTGTTAACACGTGAACCCTTATCTTGACGAACTTGACCGTATCAGTCCTTCACCAGCAGTTGCCATCGGCAAAGTTTAAAGACGTGTCTAGAAAAGGTACATGTGTACCAGAGTAGTAGGTAGCCTAGTAGGTATAGCTAGGTACTCTGTTCCTCGGATTTGTGGATTTTCAAATTCATCAAGGTTCAACGTTTAACTTCTGACATTATTTATTTTCGTTACAATTTAAAAGCAGATTTAAGAATTTGTGGGAAGTTAATTTGTTCCCAGTATTTGATTATCATTTCGAGATAAATCATTAATTCGTTGATTTTAGGTACTACCTATCATTTGATAAAGCCACCCTCTCAGAACTTGTAAATTTATTGGAAATTTTCACCTGTAATCATACAGGTAGACAATGATGTAATTTTAGCAATACCACATACTACTACTATAGCCTCTTGTGAATTTGTGCTTAGGATTTGCTTTCTCTGTCAGGAAGATGGAAGGCTGCATCTAGCCTAAATTTTGAGTGAACAACTCCCATTATGTAAATGCCTAGCCTATAATTTAACACTTCATTTAACCTATGCATGCCATTTTCTTCATAGTATTTCAGTGCAATAGCTAGGTAGTACTAATGTAAAAAGAATATAGCTACTCAATGGTAATTTTCCTTAAAAATCTACAATACTACCTATAGGTAGTACCTAGGTACTACCTAGCTATTTCTAGGTAGTAGTATAGCCTAGTATCCTACAATTCTGGGACCACAGACCTTAACTAATCCTACTGATACCTAGGTTCTTTCAGGTTAAGGAATATTTATGGGCATGTTTTTGGACTACCTTAAAATTAGGTAGCTAGGTAGTACCTAGTAGGTATGCCCCAAGGCAAGAACCTAATGCTCTAGGTTATGTGTGGTCAGTCATATCATTAGCCAACGAAACAGATGTCAAAACATTCAAAGCACACATTAAAACACAGGAAAAGGAAATTTTCAAGTCTTGAATTGGTTGATAGTTTAGGGGTAGGTAGTACTACTACCTATAGGGCTAGCCTAAAGTAAGATTTCACCAAAAAATCTAGTAACACTTTTCTCTAAGCTAATACCTGGATGGGTAGCTTAGACTATGAAGTAGCATTGGGCTGCATTTACTGGGGTGAGGCTATAGCTAACCTAGCTAGTGTTAATTAGCTTAGTAGGTATATATTAGTAATGTTAGATTTTGTTGGTCAACTTTCATTGGTCCACTGTTTTGAAGTAAATTAACCTAAGCAAGGCAATCTTAGCTATTAGCCTATCTACCTATTCAATAGAAATAGCCTAGGTAAAAAAATAGTTAGTCTAGATCATTTTAGGTAAGGCTGATCCAGAATATATTTACTAAGGTAGGCCATTTCTGTCCACTTGTTCATGTATCTAGTAGGCTAATAGTCTAAGGGCCCATCACACATACATAGTAGTATACCTAGTATACTACCTAGGCTTAGGTAGTATGACTGTGTGTAGCAAGAATCCATTGGTGCCTGGATTAGCCTGCTGGTGCTGTCTGCATGTGAATAGTACTATAGCTAGTATATGATTTGTTTGTGTAGGCCAAATCCAATTAGACTAGAAGTACCTAGAGGGTCTACCGTCCTTTTGGAATTACAGTACCTGTGGCCATGGCTGGTCTAACCATTCAAGTTTGTTAACAAGGTAGTACTACAGTAACCAGCAGCAGGTGAGTGAGGGTTGGTGACCCTTCTACTCACCTGACCAGCAATCTCACCTTTCTGTCGACTGCTCTGTTGGGCAGGTGTCATATTCCACTGTTTACCTTAGCTGTTGTTAAAGTTGAAACAAGTATGCTAGGCTATAAGTACCTATTTCCTTGTTTGTTGTAGATTACAGCTATGACTTGTGAGAATAATAATGCCTGAAGGTTCTTCTGCTTGTAGGAATTGTGAACATAGGTAGTTACAGAGGGTGTGAAAATGCGTGTACTACACGGTTCATGCCTTTTGTAAGCAGTCTTGCTAGGTCACCTGCCTAGTGGAAATACTTTTCCAAAGGAGAGGAAGTTGAGGAAGGTGCTGTCATTATCCATTTAGCAACACGCTGCTATACACCCCTGATTCTGTGCTTTGGTTTGTCCCTGGCCACTTTCCAGTTGCTCAGTTTAAGGAGTGTATGCGCTTTATATATATGTATATACGTGTATATTATATATATGCTTAAAAAATCATAGTAGATGCACGTGACTTCATTAAATAAGCGAATACCACAGGAAAATGATAGTCAGAAATCCAAGCCCGTTCGTCTTTACTATAAGACATTGTCAATTATTATTATTATAAAGTTAAGATTTACCAGTCCAATGAGTCTAATCAGACTCTTACAGTGCTGGCCCGAAATCATTCGGGAGGAAATTATTTTAAAAATACGCTCATAAAATGTTATGTCTAAAACATGGAATGGTATGGAATGAAGTTAATGAATTATAATAAATTAATGATAAATGAGGGGATTGTTAGGTGATATATGAGGTTGGAATTAAAAATATGAATTGAACTTATAAAAGACTGAAATAGATAAAAATGACAAAAGTCATCTATTTAAAACGGTATATGTTAAATCTTATTTATCAAATTAGTCTTTTTTAAAAATATTAATACTCTATATAAAGTAAAATTATCTGATTCTGATAGTATTTCTGATAATGATTTATTGCCTAAATATAAATTTCTTTCTCTATTAAAAATTAGACAATCACATACAATATGCTTTACTGTTAAAATTGTATTGCAGACATTGCAATGAGGGATGTTTCCTTGTGGAGTTATCATTAAATACTCGTGAGTTAGTCTTGTGTGGCCTATTCGTAATCTTGTTAATATTACTTCAGCTCATTTTTCATTTTGTATTGATGTATTCCACAAGTCTACTTTCTGTTTGATGAACTTTAATTTATTGGTGTCTGCTTCACTATCCCACAGATTTTGCCATTTTGTTTTTATGCACTGCATCACTGAGTTTATATAATCTGTAGCAGGCAATTTATTGTCAAAAATTGGTGAATTTATCCCAGACTTGGCTTTTTCATCTGCCTTTTCATTACCTTGGATTCCAGCATGGGCAGGAATCTAGCATATTTCAATGTTAACCCCACATGAATATAATTTATTGATGATTTGTTTAATTTCCTTTACTAAAGGGTTCTTATGTGAATAACTCTTGAGGGATTCAATTGCGCTTCTTGAGTCAGAACAAATTTAGTGTTCAGTTTATTATTTGACAATTTTATCTGATTGATTGCCAATATGTATAATTGCTGTTAACTCAGCGGTAAAGACAGTTGCTTCAATTGGCAATGAATTCTGACTTATTTTGCATGATGACACTGCAGCACAACCAACTCCTGCAGAAGATTTGGATCCATCAGTGTATACTATTGCTTTATGTGGGCCTTTACTTCGAATGTGTTCTAATGTATACTGTTTATAGCAATCTGAAGTATAATCTTGCTTTTTTGACAGATGATAAAGGTTAGAACATACTTTGATTTTCTTCATCATCCATGGAGGTGGAGAATTTGAAGGTGGGAGTATATTTACTCTAACATCAATAGATTCCAGTAATCTATTAGCTCTTATTGGAAAAGGTGGTTCGTGATTACTAATAAATATATCTCGCATGGCAAATAGTTTTTTTGTGGGGGAATCAGTGGACGTTATCTTTAAAGCACTTCTCATTGTTACAAGGTCACGATGTAAGGATAATGGGGGTTTGCCACTTTCACAACATACTGAAGTGTTTGGAGAAGATTTAAAGGCTCCACTACAAAGTCTCAAGCCTCGAGTGTGGATAGAGTCTAAGGACTTCAAGGTACTTTGTGATGCTGACCCGTAAATTGGACTTCCATAATCTATTTTGGATAAAACTAGTGCTTTATATATCATAAGCAATGTTTGTCTCTTAGCTCCCCAAGTAGTATGAGACAATTTTCTTATCAAATTTAAGGCACTATTACATTTATTTTTTACAAAGGCTGTGTGCTCTCCAGTTAAGATGAGTGTCAAACACCAAGCCTAAAAATTTTACAGTAGTATTACTAAACTGAATGAGGCTATCACCTAATTTAAGATCTATGTCTTGATTCTGTTTCCATCTACTATTTTTGTAGAACATAATTGCTTGGGTTTTCTCTACAGAGAGCTTAAAGCCTACTGACAAAGTCCAGTTGTGGATATTTTTGATAGCTTTATTAAGAATTCTATGTAGATGACGAAGACTGCTTGAGGAATAATATACATATAGCAAAGTCATCTACATACAAGCTATTTTGTACTCCCTGTGGTAACTGCTTTACGATGTTATTAATAGCTAGAGCAAAAAGTGTTCCGCTCAAATAACTCCCTTGAGGGACTCCACAATCTAAATTGAAGGAATCAGAATATACATTACTGGCAGAATTTCAAAACTCGCGGCAACCGCTAGTACACTGGTAGTTCAGGTGATGGCCACCCCGTTCCCGTGGCGCTGGTACTTGGAACTATTCCCGTTTTCCTCAGATTTTCTCTGCCAGCCGAACCGGCAACATCGTTGTTGGTTCTCTGTTAGAATTTCCTGCTCGTTGACTGACTTTTTGGATATTGGTATCGTATTCACGAAGTTAGCGTGGCAATCGCATTTTGTTTGGATTTTGATTTAGTATGTCTGATTCAGGAAGTATGTTTAGAGTTTGTGTGAAAGAAGGGTGTAAGGTGAGACTGCCGAAATCATCGGTAGATCCACATACTATTTGTAAGAAGTGTCGGGAGTTTGTATGTACGTGGGACAATAGGTGCAATGAATGTCAGTGTCCTGAATGAGAAAGAGTGGAAGGCTCTTATGAAGTATTTGAGAGATTAGAAAAAGATCGGGTTAGAAGATCTGTCTCTAGGAGTGAGAGATCGGGATCTTCGAGTAAGCCTTTGAATGAATCTTTGCATGTGTCTTCTCCAGCTCATTCACATGTAGACGTAGCACCTTCCCCTCAGGTTTCTCCTGCGCCCGTTGCTGTATCTGAGGATACTACTGATCCACAAATCGTGAAAGTGTTCGCTGCCCTTGCGTCCATGGGAGATCAAATTAAACGATTAACAGACAAAGTGGAAGTGTTCGGTGACAGTGTTGTGGAGGGGGCGCCTGATCGTCCCTCTCGTGCTCCTAGACCGAGACCTCTGTCAAGCGCCCAGACCCAAGGGAGAAGGCATGTCGACAGTCGAAGGGAGGCGAGAGGGGTTTACTCGCGATCAGTCGTCCCTTCAGGCAGTCCTGTTGCTTCCCAGGCTGCAGCAGTACGCCATGGAAAAGGCGATACTGGGAAGTGCCGTTATTCATCGGATAGTTCGGCGTCAGGAAGGAGTAGGCGTTTCGGCGGAAGTATCGCGTCCTCTCAAGAGGTCATACTTTCCGTCCTCATCACAAGGATGAAAGGGCTGTTGATCAAGAAGGGTGGAGTAGCCCTGAGATTTTTTCATCGGAGGATGAAGAAATTATCCCTATCAAAAGGAAGAGGATTTCTCGTCAGTTGGAAGTTACTAGCGGTGCGGTGAGAGGTGTTTCTCCGCTTAGAGGAACTCTTCTGCGTAGACTGCAGTTCGCTCGCCTCTCCGTGTTAGCCCGGTGCGTCCTCGATCTCCTCATCATCAGAGTCTCGTAAGGAAGCGAAGACGAAGGAAGTTCTGCGGGACATGCAGGAGAGATTAGCAGTGATTGTCCAATCATGGGAGAAGCCCGAACAACCTTCGGTTAGACGTAAGGACTCGTCTCTCCCGGTTAAGTCCTCCAAGAGGACGCAGGACGTGCAACGCAAGCCAGGACGCAGTGCATCCCTTAAGAAGGACGAAGCAGTGCAGGACGCAAGAGGAAGAGTGATGGACGCATGGTGGACGCATACGTTCAGGAGGACGCAGGACGCAGGCGGCAGCAAGTCGAAACTTTTTCTCGGCAAGGAAGAGAGGAGTTTTACAAGGAGACAGCTCCGCATTCGCTCTCTAAGCAGGCTCTGCATAAGGAGTCCGCTTTGAAGAGTCATCAGGATCTTGGTTTTCAAGATATTTCTTCGCAGGAGGAAGAATTTGTGGAGAGTGCTGAAGAGGACAAGAATGTGGAAGCTCCTTCCTCGGACTACAAGAGACTAACAGAGTGCCTTCTTTCTTTGTTTGAAGGAGATTTTCAACCTTCAGGCCCGCCATCGCCTTTGTCTCAATTTTCGAAGACGAAGACAACCAAGAAATCGTCTTTTTTGAAAATGACTTTGTCTATTTCGGCCAAGAAAGCCCTTCAACGCGTAAATGATGGTTGAAGGAGAAGAGAGAGTCGGGGAAGACTTCTTTTGCTTTTCCTCTGGCCAAGTTTAAAGTTGGCTTCTAAGTCTGGTGTTTGGTATGCTACGGGGGAAAGTCTTGGCCTGGGAGTTCCTGCCTCCTCCCAGGGAGACTTTTCCAACATAGTGGACAGCTCCCGTAGACATGCTTTACATTCAGCCAAAGTGGTGGACTTCGTCAGAGTTCGACCATTTACTCAAAGGTATCTATCGGACTTTTGAGGTGTTTTAATTTTCTTGACTGGTCGTTGGGGGCCCTGGCTCGGACTTCGGAGATGGAAGATTCGTCAGAATCCGAGTTGCCGAGAAGTATCATATCCTGTATGGATAAAGCCTTGAGAGATGGAGCTAATGAATGGCTTCACTTTTTACAGCAGGCGTTTTGAAGAAAAGACATCTTTTGTGCTCGTTCGCTGCTAAAGGAGTCTCGAACGCGCAAAAGTCGGAGTTGATGTTCTCTCCGCTTTCAGGACAGCTCTTCCCTCAGGATATCATTAAGGACATCTCGCTCTCCCTCACTCAGAAGGCTACTCAGGATCTACTAACGTCTTCTGTAAGGAAGTATTTACCTTCTAATGTAATGAAGAAGACTCCGAAGGATACAAGAACATCACAGCAGCCCTTTCGGGGTAGGTACTTTTTCCCGACCAGCATTTAGAGGGAAAAGAGTTCCAGCCAAAAGAGGTTCGAAAACCTCAACCAAGCAATGAGTCAGAAGTCCTCCAGACTTGTGTGGGGGCCAGACTTTTAGACTTCTGGGAAGTCTGGCAAAGCAAAGGAGCGGATCCTTGGTCTGTAAAGGTAGCGAAGGAAGGATACAAGATCCCCTTTCTCAAGAAACCACCTCTCGCTACAGCTCTGAGAGCCCTAGGGGCTGCATTACTCGATTTAGAGAAGAGAGAGGTCTTTGGCATCAAGTTGTCAGCATGTTAGAAAAGGGGGCCATAGAACCGGTTCTGGATCACGAATCCCCAGGTTTTTACAACCGTCTGTTTCTAGTACCGAAGTCATCAGGAGGTTGGAGGCCAGTACTGGACGTAAGTCAGCTAAACTGTTCGTAGAAAAGACCAAGTTTACGATGGAGACGAACGATTCAGTACTGGCAGCGGTACGACCAGGGGACTGGATGGTAACGCTGGACCTTCAGGATGCGTACTTCCATATTCCGATTCATCCAAGGTCCAGGAAATATTTGAGATTCGTGATCCAGGACAGGATTTATCAATTCAAAGCCCTTTGCTTCTGGTCTGTGCACAGCTCCTCAAATTTTTACAAGAATGATGTCGAATGTGGCGAAGTGGCTTCATTTGTTAGGAGTCAGAGTCTCTCTCTACCTCGACGATTGGCTCATAAGAGCACAATCAAAACAGCAATGTCTGGAGGACACGAACATCACATTGGAGTTAACTCAGCAGCTAGGTATGACGGTAAAACCTGAAAAAGCACGGTTGACCCCTCTTCAGGAGCTAGTTTATTTGGGGATTCTGATATCCTCAGTGACTTTTCGCGCTTTTCCGTCACCCGAAAGGCAGACCATGTGCTGCGGAAAGTGCAAGAATTCCTATTGAAAGACCATGCTCGGCGAGAGAGTGGATGAGCCTGCTGGGGAACACTCTCTTCGTTAGAGCGGTTCATTTCACTAGGGAGACTTCACATGAGGCCCTTACAGTTTTCTTTCTGAACGAAGTCTGGCCAAGAAGATTGCAACCAGATTCCTTCCGGTTTCCAATTCCTTCAAAGATAAAGGAGGAATTAAAGTGGTGGCTAGTTCCGGGGAGGTTGTCAGAGGGTACGTCACTCCAGCAGAGGAACCCAGACCGGATATTATTTTCCGACGCGTCAGACGCAGGCTGGGAGCGACGCTGGGCATCGGGAGGATGTCAGGCCTTTGGAACAAAGAAGAAAGGCATGGCACATAAACAGGAAGGAACTGATGGCGATCTTCTTGACTCTGAAAGCGTTCAGACCTGTGGATCAGCGGCAAAGTGGTGCAGATCAACGCGGACAAACCACCAGCTCTGGCTATATACGAAACAAGGAGGAACCCACTCGTTGTCCCTTTGCAACTTGGCGAAGGAGATTCTTCTGTGGTCGCAGAGAGAAAACGTCACCCTGCTCACCAGGTTCATTCAAGGAGAGAAGAACGTCAGAGCGGACCTGTTGAGCAGGGACGGACAAGTGCTTTCCGGCAGTGGATGTTGCATCTTCAAGTATGCCAGAGACTGTGGAAGCTCTGGGGCACACCAGTAGTGGATCTTTTCGCTACCGCAGCGACGAAGAGGTTACCGAACTATTGTTCTCCAATCCCGGACCCTCTTGCAGTCGCAGTCGATGCCTTCCTACTAGATTGGACGGGTCTAGATGCGTACGCTTTTCCCCCGTTCAAGATTTTAGGAAGGGTAATGAAAAAATTCAGAGAAAAGTCGAGGAACAAGGCTGACTCTGATAGCCCCATTACTAGGCCGGCCCAAACGTGGTTCACAGAGGTACTGGAATGGACAGTGGATTCTCCGAGAAGTTCACCCACGAGAGTAGATCTTCTCAAACAACCCCACTTCGACAGGTTCTACAAGAACACCCTCGCTCTGGGTCTGACTGTGTTCAGACTATCGAAAGACTTGTCAGAGCGAGGGGGTTTTCTAGAGAAGCAGCGAAGGCAGTTGCAAGAGCACTAAGCCATCAACTATCAAAGTGTACCAGTCGAAGTGGGAGGAACTTCCGTAAATGGTGTAAGAATAGGAAGATTTCTTCATCCAGTACCCTGTGACACAAATTGCAGATTTCCTTCTGTACCTGAAGAAGGAACTGGGTTTGGCTAATAGACAATTAAAGGTTATAAGTGATGTTGTCTGCAGTGTTTAGACACAGAGGTTTAGATCTGTCCAACGACGCAGATCTTAGAGATCTTCTCAGATCTTTTAATACAAAGAAGGATCGACTTTGCAGAACTCCTTCTTGGAATTTGGATGTCGTTCTCAAGTTTCTTGGAAACGGATAGGTTTGAACCTATGGGCAGTTCGTCTTTGCGAGAGCTAACGAAGAAGACTATTTTCTTAGTAGCCTTAGCTACAGCTAAAAGGATTAGCGAGCTGCAAGCTATTGACAAGCAAGTAGGTTGGAAGCACAACAAAGCAGTTTGTTCTTTTCAACAGGAGTTCTTAGCAAAGAATGAGAATCCTTCGCATCCGTGGCCAAGATCATTTGAGATTGAAGGACTGGCTGATCTAGTAGGTCAAGAACAAAGAAAAGGGTCTTTGCCCAGTAAGAGCCTTACGGTTTACGTAGAAAGAACAAGAAGCATTAGGGGGACTTCATGTTCTCTGTGGTGCTCTGTTAAAGATCCTACTAGACTATGTCTAAAAACGCGATGGCTTTCTTTGTAAGAGAAGTCATTAAAGAAGCTCATTTACTTTGTCAGGAAGAATGCTTCGGCTTGATTAAGGTTAAAGCTCATGAGGTGAGAGCAGTAGCTACGTCCTTAGCATTCAGGAAAAATTTAGCCCTCAAGGACATTATAGATTCGACGTTTGGAGGACAAACTCTGTGTTTGCCTCTCATTACCTTAGAGACGTGAAGACAACTTTTGATAATGTCAAACGATTAGGCCCGTATGTATCTCAGGTACAGTACTGGGCAAAGGAGTTTCCACCCCATAACCTAATAACATGCTAGGTTTTTATTTTAATTAGGTTATAGTGTTTTTTTATGGTTGTCTGAGAAGGTTAATACCAGCTCAGTTTTTTGGTGTAGTGTTTATTATTGTATGTGTGTGTGGTTCAGGTGACTAACTTTCCTAGCATGAATGCCCGTGGTAAATGAGGGCTAAGGTTCTCTGTCAGCAGATTGGTCATGTCCAGTTGTCAGACCCTTGTTGTTAGCTTTCTCAACAAACAGGTCACATCCTAGTTGAGAGCTACTAAGGTTTAGCAGGCTAAGAGGCAGGACCTACGAAGTCAGCTACCTTAGCAGGTAAGGAACTTAATAAATAATTTTAAAAATTTAGTTAATTTTTGAATTATGACGATGTTGCTGTCTGTGACCCACCTCCAAATGTGTCAATCAGCTATATATATACCTGCCAGGTAAGTGTCATGCATAAAAATGATATTGTTATGATACAATAAAGTTTTATGCATATTTACCTGGCAGGTATATATAATTAAATTCCCACCCTCCTCCCCTCAGGAGACAGGGTTCAGAGAAAATCTGAGGAAAAACGGGAATAGTTCCAAGTACCAGCGCCACGGGAACGGGGTGGCCATCACCTGAACTACCAGTGTACTAGCGGTTGCCGCGAGTTTTGAAATTCTGCCAGTGCGTCAAGAGGATAAGCTATATATATACCTGCCAGGTAAGTATGCATAAAACTTTATTGTATCATAACAATATCATATCTCCAGGTCGTATCATATGCTTTTTGGATATCAAAGAATATGGCAACTGTAATTTGCTTACTTTCAAGCCCTCTCCGTATATAATTCTCTAGATGGGAAAGTGAATCTAAAGTAGATCTTTCAGATTGTGAGCCAAATTGAGTTGAAGACAGAGTCTTATTCTTACGTTGGCACCAATTTAGTCTATAATTTACCATTTTTTCTAGCAATTTGCACAAGCAACTTGTCAGGGATATTGGTCTATAGTTATTTGGATTGCTTGGATCTTTCCCTGGTTTGACAACTGGTATGATTATAGCATGTTTCCATGCTTTTGGGAACAGGTGATTTACCCATAAATGATTATAAAGCTTCAATAAGTATGTTTTTGCTAAAAGAGCCAGGTTTTTTATCATCTCAAAATTTACGTTGTCTTGGCCTGGAGCAGAAGAGTTACAGTTAGATAAAGCATATTCAAATTCCTCTTCTGTGAAAATCTGGTTATAATATATATCCTCTAATGTTTCAAAATTCAATGGGACAGCTTCTTCATGGACTTTAATGGTTCGAAAGTGATCATCTATATTGATTATACTACTTATTGCTTGGATGTTACGCCCTAAAATATTCGAAATTGCGGTACTATCATGTACTGGTTGGCCATTATGTATTAGTGCATGTCTCTGAGATCTGATATGAGATCCATTAATTTTTCTAAATTTTTCCCAGACTTTACTTATTGAGGTTGTATCAGATATGCTAGATACATATTTGTTCCGATACGTAATACAAACCATCGGTCCTTTAACAATAGGAAGTAGCTAGCGGCAGCTGGAACGGTCGTAAGCTTTCGAACAAGGGGAGAACGGTAGTTAACTGCTTGTCCGTACAGTCGCGCGCCGCGCGACTGGGAGGTAAACAAATCACTTTTGCTTTCGGCCGTGGGTGTGAAGGACGTGTTCGTCATCGCTCTCTGCCCGCTTCATCGTCGTATGCTTTGTTTATATTGTGTTTTCTACTAATGGTTTGTTTGACTTGAAAATGAAACTGTAAGTACACTGTTTTCATTTTCATTACTTAATTATGAACCAACATGGATTTATCGCCGTAGATGCGGCGAGTGTTTTCTACTAATGGTTTGTTTGACTTGAAAATGAAACTGTAAGTACACTGTTTTCATTTTCATTACTTAATTATGAACCAACATGGAGTTATCGCCGTAGATGCGGCGATTTCCTCTCTTTTCATGAATTGATCCCTTGAATTATGTCTCGGTGCCGAGGGCGGGCGCGCTCGCGCCGAGTCATGTATTTTGGGCGAAAGTGTGTAATTGAAAAATGTAAGTACTCTCTTTTCATTATATTTTTGCCCTGTGCGTTCGTTACCGAGAGTGTGATTGCGCTCGGCACGAGCCTTTTAATTTTGTATATTAGAATGCAATGAAAGTGGATTCGCAATTGCAATATTCTTTTCATTTTCATTTATTTATTTGCATGAAATTTAATTTGGATCAATTTTCGTTCTTACCCGGGAATTGATCCTTACGATTTTTTATGTGAAAATGAAATCGCAAGTGCAGTATTCTGTTTCATTTTCATATATATTTTATGATAGCATCATATTATTGGATCAAGTTTTCCGTTCTTACCCGGGAATGATCTTTTCCCCTTTAAGTTCTATGAAGTGAATCGCAAGGGCAGTATTCTGTTTCATTTTCATATTACTTTTCACTGCTGTGCGGGGGTAGGGGAAGCGAAGGTCTGCCAGGAAGTCGTCGGAAAGCTCTCCCGCGACTCAATTGGTATCCGATTCTTCGTCTTCATTCCTGCCCCCCGCTCAGCTTCTTCGTTGTATTTTGTATTTGGGGTCTTCCTGCGTTCGGGGTGGGGCATGTTCTTCCCCCCGTGCGTGAGGGAACCCTCTACTAATCTATCTATGTTACCGCAGGGCTACATCGTGGGAGACGACCTTGGACAGGTATGGACCACCGCGGAGGCAGGGCGTGCCTAGCATCCACGGGCTGCTGCAGCGTCTAGCGAGGTCTGGGGCGGTCTCCACTACTACCACGGCCGCTTATGCTGCTCCCCCCCCTCCTGGTCTACACTCCCCATGCTGTGTCGATGACGCCGTCTGCCGCTACTAGGGCCGCAGCCGTACCGAGGTGGGTTGCCGCCGCCGCCTGTTTTCTTCGTGTTGCCTGCCCCAGACTTCCGCTGTTCCAGCAGCTCGCCCCTGGACCGGCCGCCAGGACCCAGGTTCCGCTGGCTGCCGATGATTCTACGAGGCGATCGCTGGGCCTGCCGTACCTGCCGCTGATGTGATTCCCGCTGTTGGCTTGGCTGTCCCTTCTGGGTCTACCGCTGCCGCTGTTCCTGCCGCTCCTGAGCTGGTTGCTGTTCCTGTCGCTCCTGATTCCTGTGCCTGTCCATGCTGGTCCTGCCCACGGTGTGTCTTCCCCAGTCCCAGGTCCTTACCGGACAGGTGCAGTCGGGCCCTGTTGCTTCGGCAACTGCCCCGGCTCCCTCCTGGATGGAGGACCTGACGACTGTCCTGCGTGAGCTGACGAGGAAGAGGAGAAGAGGAAGCTGTCATCTTCGTCTTCATCGTCTGCTGTTGCCTCTTCCCCTTCGACTTCTAAGGCCCATAAGCCGAAGAAGAAGAAGGAAGCCTTCCCCCCTAAGAAGTCTCCTTCGGGAACTTCTAAGGGCCCGTCCCACCCCGGTGGGACGGGGGGTCCTTCTGCTGGTCCTCCTGCTCCTTCGGGAGCGGGGCCCGTCTCCCCTTCAGTAAGAAGGAAAGAGATAGACGGGGACCAGAGGAGTATCGGTTAGCTCTGGTACTTCCTCGCCTGGTGCTAGCGGCGATGCCGCTACGCCTGGTTCCGGCTCGGTCTTCGTTCGCGAGAGATCCCGAGTGTACGTTCTCCCTCGGGAGACCGTGCAGCCAAGTTTCGGCGCC
>NC_087205.1:70904032-70961501 GCF_015104395.2 Macrobrachium nipponense
GGAACCATCCCCGTTTTCTATCATATTTTCTCTCTTCCACCTGTCTCCTGCGGGGAGGCTGGGTGGGCCATTAATCGTATATATCTGCCAGGTAAGTATGTATGAACTTTATTGTATTATAACAATATCATTTTCATACAATGAACTTACCTGTCAGATATATACATAGCTGATTGGCACCCTTTGGTGGAGGTCAGAGACAGCTAATATGGAATAGACAGGTAAACAACATATGTTGTAGGTATAAAGAAAAACCTTGGTTCCTACCTGATAGGTTGGTAGACTTCGTGGCTGTAGCCCGGTAGTCTGCGTCACCTCAAGACTTTAGCGAGATATTAGATCTATGGCTAGAGTTCTTGTGGGTCTGTCGATGGGGTATAAGAACCGTCTTTACTCGGCAGAGCCTAAAAGGACTTTGTCAATGGTTACTGGACCACTTCTATGACAACACACCTTGTGAAGGAGCATAACCAATCCCGACCACTGATCCTAACCACCATGTTAGTATATAGAATTGCTCTGAGTTATCCCGAACTCATAACAAACAACCCTTAACTCGAAACGAAAAACTCATTTATCAAAACTTCTCAAAAAAAAAATTTTTAAATACTCCCCTAAAAGATATCACAAGAGTTCCTTACTGAACAACAGTGACTGTCCGCCAGTGCAGCACCAAGCCCTCTTTGTCAGCAGGAAATCTAGAACATTATCTAGTAGAAGGTATGTACAAATTTAAGGTTGGTTGGTGTTTGCTCCCGTACCCAGTATTGTATCCGCCGATACAAAAGGTCCCAGAGAAAAACATTTCTCGTAGGTCACGCGAACGTCTTTAAGATAGTGAGATGCAAAAAACTGAATTGCACCTCCAATATGTCGTGTCAATGATTTTCTTTAATGACATATTCTTCTCTGAAAAGAGAGAGACGTCGCCACTGCTCTAACTTCATGGGCTTTTACTCTTAAAAGCGGAAAAGAGTCGTCAGGACAGAACTTGTGAGCATCCGTAATGACGCTCCTAATGAAGTAAGCTAATGCGTTCTTAGACATGATTCTTGTGGGGTCCTTAATCGAACACCAAAGACTTTGTCTAGAGCCTCCCATTTGTTTCTTCTTTGTAAGAAGAACTTCAAGGCTCTTACCGGGCAAAGAGACCTCTCTGTTTCTCTGCCTACTAGACTCGATAAGCCTTTGATCTCGAATCTCTTGGGCCAGGGATCGATGGATTTTCATTCTTCGCTAGAAACAGAGTTCTAAACGAGCAAAAGGCCGAGTCTTTGTTAAAGCCGACTTCATCTTCTAGGGCATGAAGTTCGCCAACTCTTTGGCTGTCGCCAAAGATAGGAGAAACAAGCATTTTCTTGTTATATCCCTGAAACGAAGCTACGTGGGGAGGCTCAAATCTGTCCGACGAAAGGAACTTGAGAACTAACGTCCAGGTTCCAGCTGGGTGGAGTTAGTTCCTTCGATTTTGTCGTTTCAAACGATCTAATCAAGTCGTGCAGATCTTTATTGTCAGCAATGTCTAGGCCTCTGTTTCTAAATACTGCCGACAGCATGCTCCTGTATCCTTTGATTGTCGATACAGACAAATGAGAGACCTTCTCTCAAGAACAACAGGAAATCGGCGATTTCGGTTATAGAGGGTACTGGAGGAGGACAACTTCTTAGACTTGCACCACCTCTGAATACCTCCCACTTCGACTGATAGACTCGTCTAGTGGAAAGCTCTGCGGGCTCTAGCGATAGCGCTTGAGCTTCGCGAGAAAACCCCCTCGCTCTGACAAGTCTTTCGATAGTCGAAAGGCAGTCAGAGCGAGAGCGGGGAGGTTTTGTGATGAAACCTCTCGAAGTGTGGCTGTCTGAGAAGATCCATCCTTTTTGGTTTGGAAGGGATCTTGGGAAGGTCTACTGTCCACTCCAGCACCTCTGCAAACCAATCTTGTGCTGGCCAAAACGGGGCTATCAGGGTCATCCTGTCCCGTTGGACGCTACGAACTTTCTCAACACTTGTCCCAGGATTTGAAAGGGGGTAAAGCGTACACGTCCACATGAGACCAGTCCAGCAGGAAGGCATCGACCCACGAGAGCTCTTGGGTCTTCCACCACTGAACAAAAGACTTCCAGCCTTTTGGAAAGGAATGTGGCGAACAGATCTACGTGAGGAGTGCCCCAAAGATCCCAAAGACTCTGACACACCTCTGAATGAAGAGTCCATTCTGTGTGAAGGACCTGGCTTCTCCTGCTCAGTCTGTCCGCCTGATGTTTCTCGTCCCCTGAACAAATCTTGTTAGGAGGGCGATGTTTCTTTGTGAGGCCCAAATTAGCAGATCTCTTGCTATCTCGTACAGCGACACGGAGTGCGTTCCTCCTGCTTCCGAATGTAGGACAGGGCTGTAGTGTTGTCCACATTCACTGGACCACACTGTTCGTCACAAAGGGTTCGAAGAACTTTAGCGCTAAGTGAACTGCTAGAAGTTCTTTGCAATTTATGTGCCAGGACACCGTGCTGTCTTCCAGGTGCCTGACACTTCTCTCGGTCCTAGTGTTGCTCCCCAACCCTTCTCCGATGCGTCGGAAAACAAACACTCGGTTTTGGGTTCGGAACTTCCAGAGAAATTCCCTTGTTCTCTGTTAGAGGGGACAACCACCATTGCAGGTGTGGTTTCATTTCCCTTGGAAGGAGAAAACTGTCGGAGAGAAGTCCCGTCTTCCAGTTCCACGATCTTTTAGGAAAAACTGAAGAGGGCGAAGATGTAGTCTTCCTAGAGGAAAGAACTGTTCGAGCGAGGAAAGGGTGCCTAGTAGGCTTAACATTCCCTCGCCGAAGTTCGTTCTTTCCCTAAGAAGAGAGAGACTTTTTCCAAGCCTCTCACGATTCTCTCTTGCGAAGGAAATACTCGAAAACCCCGAGAATCCATCTGAATCCCCAGATAGACCAAGTTCTGTCTGGGAATCAGCTGTGACTTCTCGAGGTTCACGAGTAGTCCCAACGCCTTTATCAGGTCTAGGGTCAAAGAAAGGTCCTCCAAACACTGTCTCTCTGTTCTGGCCCTGATGAGCCAATCGTCCAAATATGAGAGATGTTGACGCCTTTGAGGTGAAGACACCTCGCCACATTCTTCATCAGGCCTTGTGAAGACCTGAGGCGCTGTGGATAGGCCGAAACACAGGCCCTGAACTGAAAGATCCTTCCCCCCGTCATGAAACGGAGGTACTTCTTCGACGAAGGGTGAATCGGGACTGACAATAGGCGTCCTGGAGATCCAGCGACACCATCCAATCTCCTTGACGTAAAGCCGCAAGGACTGAGGCCGAAGTCTCCATAGAGAACTTCTCCTTTCGAACGAACTTGTTCAGAGCGCTGACATCTAGAACTGGTCTCCAGCCCCCCCGAGGCTTTCGCAACCAGGAAAAGCCGATTGTAAAACCCCGAGAGTTTTGCTCTAGAACCAGTTCTATAGCTCTTTTGTCCCACATGATTCACCATCAGACGAAGAGTATCCCTCAGTACAGGGTCCCTGTATCTGGCTGACAGTTCCCGCGGAATGGTCGTTAGCGGAGGACTGTCTTGGATGGTGGGATAAGATATCCCTTCCTTATTATGGACATGGAAGAGCGTCTGAGTTTATGAGTGACCAGGCAGTCTGCAATTCGAGAAGCCTGGCCCCCACTGGTGTTTGGCTGGTCTGTCTCACTTCACTTCCCTTTCTTAAAGGGACGGGAAGGAGCCTTACCTCTCCTCTCAAGACCTCTTCTCTTAGAGGTAGCTCTGGAGAGAGGCCCTCCTCGAAAGGGCTGAAAACCGTAGAAGTCGGTCCTTTCTTGTCTACAGAACAAGAGGTCTCTTCTTCCTTGCAGTTTGCAGGAGAAGATCCTGAGTCGCCTTCTCAGTCAGTGATCGAGAAATGTCCTTCACTAACTGAGAAGGAACAGGAAGTCAGACATGGGAGCAAAAACCAGGGCTGCTCTCTGTGAGGGATAAACCGCCTTGTTAGAAATGAACTAAAAATACTCCTCTTTCTTAAGGAGTACTGCTCCGAAAAGAGAGGAGATTTCTCCCGATCCGTCTTGTACCGCCTTGTCAATACAAGCAAGAATACTGAGAATTACTTCTGGGTCAAGACCATCCGAGTCATGAGCTTTCTTAGACATCACCCCAAGGGACCAGTCTAGGAAATTAAACACTTCCAAAATATGGAAGAGTCCCTTGAGGAGATGATCCGTCTCAGAAATAGCCCAAGACACGCGAGCTCCATTCAAAGCGTGTCTCCTTGAACGAGTCAACCAAGGTTGAGAAGTCTGCTTCGGCTGCCGCTGGGAGAGAAAGGCCCATGTTCTCCCCAGTCGGTACCAGAAACCTCTCTTGCCAGAAAGTATGGCTGGAGGCATACAGAAGGTAGTTCTGCCCAGATCCTTCTTAGACAACATCCATTTGTCTAAGGACTGAAGCGCTCTCTTCATAGAGATCGTAGGTCTCATCTTCAAGACCGACGAAGACTTAGGCACAATCGCACTCGAAAACAGTGATCGAGGCGAAGGAGGAGCGCAGGAGTTTAAGAATCCCCGTATTCTCGTAAAAGAAGGTCAGTCAGAACTTTATAGTTCGAGACTCCTTCCCTACCGTCTCCCTCCTCTTCCGAATCTCCTTCTACACCTTGTGGAGAATCGGCCTGGAAAACGAGAGGATCTTCATCCCGTTCTCTCTCTACTGGAGACAAACTCCTACTAGGAGAGGGGCTCATCGAGTGAACCGACTCTCTCTCACATCTAAAAGAAGTCTCGCGTCTGCTTGACTTCTCGCGCCTGAAAAGCTCCTCGCGCTTGGCTGGCGCCTCGCGCTTGTCTGGCGCCTCGCGCTTGTCTGGCGCCTCGCGCCTGGCTGGCGCTTCACGCTTGGCTGGAGCGTGTAGCTTGGCTGGCATCTCGCGCCTGGCTGACGTCTCGCGCTTGTCTGGCGCCCCACGCAACTCCTCGCGCCTGGCTGGTGCCTCGCTCCTGGCTGGCGCCTCGCGCCTGGCTGAAACTTCGCGCTTGGTTGGCGCCTCGCGCTTGGCTGGATCCTCACGCCTAACTGGCGCCTCGCGCCTGGCTGGAGCCTCAGGCCTGAGCGTATCCTGATCTCGAGCAACTCGCTCAGAAAGATCCTGACGTTTGTACGCCTCTCTTGCCTGGAAAGACGTCCTAAGTCTGGCGACGCGTTCACGTCTAGCTGGACGAAAGAAGACGAGACTTCTTAATAGGGAAGTCTAGGCGGTCTTTCTTGCAGAGGGGGATCCCTTGAAAGAACTCCCACCAAAGAGGCAATCTGCTCTTGAACTGCCAGCAAAATTACCTCTTGGAAGCCACCCAGCGTCCTCTTCAATAGAAGAAGCAGGAGAACTCGAAGAAGTGCGATCATCAAATACATTTCTAGGAGGCGTCGAAATCAGCTTAGCCTTCTTGATAGCAGAAGGATCTTCCTCCGAGAAGCGCTCCGGGCTCGATTCGAACGCGCGCTCTTTCCAATGCCTTTTCAGTGGCCTAGAAAGATCCGAGTCCTTCCACCCTCGTTTAGGTGAAGGAGAACCGGACGACAAGAAACAATCTCGTAGGACGCTTCTATTTAAGCGGTCCTGGAGCAGACTGTAACGAAACAGAACCTGCTGAAGGGACGCCTGACCGTTGTGAATCCCCACAACCTCCGTACGACTTTCGACTTTCCTACTCCTCTGGTATGTGAGTTTGGAGAGGTCTAGGCCTGGGAGCATCGCAGGGACGGTCAGACGCCCCCTCCACAACACTGGGAACACTCACTTCACTTAGTAATTCACAATCACTAGCCTTACCTTGCATGGCCGCCATCTTAGTCTTCATTTTACGAAGAGAAGCCTTCAGATTGGCGATTTCAGAAGCCGAATCCGAATGCAAAGCCTGTGAGGATTCAGATACATAGGGAGAATCATATTCATTAATACAAGGAGAGTTAGAACTCAGGAAAAGGCTCAATAGGCCTTGTACTCACACTCTTTTGTGCAGCTCGTCTAATCCTATCCCTCTCTAACTTCTTCAAGTAAGAAGTTAGAGTCTTCCATTCATTAGCATTCAACTTTTCACACTCAATACAGGTGTTAGCCAAAGAACAGTCAAACCCCTACATTTACGACATACAGTGTTGAGGATCAACCGAAGCCTTCGGTATCTCACCTTGCAGCCTACATTCACACACATTCTCACACTAACACTTGAATCAGACATTCTAATAGAAAAATCAAAAGCAAGTCCAAATCCAGTCCACAGTAGCGAATGCCAAAACAACGATCCAGTACGTCACCAAGAAATCCAATAAAGATGATCAATAAAGTCTAGAAAAGCGAATTCCAGTCAGGAGGTAGTAACAACAATGTTTGATACCACCGGCGACAGAGAAAATATGATAGAAAAACGGGGATGGTTTCTAGTCTGCCGCCCAGGGCAGGCAGGTAGATCACCTGACCTACCGGTAGCGAGTGGCGCGAAATTTGAATTTCTGTCGGGGACGACGGAGTCTTAGCTATGTATATATCTGACAGGTAAGTTCATTGTATGAAATTGTAATTTTCCTGGATTTACAAATCATGCACTTGCATATTGGAATATGACAATGTCGAAAATTGCATTTTTCCTAACTATACAAACCTGAGGTCCTTTAACAATAGGAAGTAGCTAGCGGCAGCTGGAACGGTCGTAAGCTTCGAACAAGGGGAGAACGGTAGTTAACTGCTTGTCTGATCGTCAAACAAATCACTTTTGCTTTGGCCCATGCAAAATACGCAGAGTGAGGGGTGGCATGAGGAGGGACTATATGTTAAAGGACCTCAGGTTTTGTATAGTTAGGAAAAATGCAATTTTCGACAAAATTGTCATTTGTTCCGATACGTAATACAAACCCTCGGTCCTTTAACAATAGGAGAAACTCACTTCTTGGTGGGAGGAATCTGCAGTCATTTTGATGAACAGACTGGTGTTCGTCCATCCCTGGAATGCCTCCCTGGTCGTAAGAGCGAGGGAGGGATCCAAGCCTCTGTCCGATTGATCGGGGTGTGCACCGCAGGATCAATGGTCAGACCTCTGGGCCGAGTACTAAGAGAGAGGCAAGCGTATCTCTTTGTACCAGCATTGTAAGAACTTTTTCCTTTACATGAGCAAATGTAAAGTAATGGGTTTGTCTCATGTAGGCATCCACTTTCTCCCCTTGTTGGAGAAAGTGGTGGATATACACTCCTATCTCTAGTTAAAGAGATAGGATGGAGCTCTGTTGAATAGCTTACCTGCATCTGACTCCCTTCCAGCAAGGTAACGACCGTATCCCTCTGCCCACAGGTAGAGGTAGAGAAAGATGGGTGAAGAAGAAGCCAGTCACTCTCTCATTCGCACATTCATTTCTCCCAGTCATACCAGGAATCGATGCTGTTCTGCCTGCTCGGGTGCTGGTAAGCTTACACAACGTGTTGAGCAGCCACCACAGGTCCCAAGGAAAAAAGTATCCAAGGACTTGTGGGCAATATCCCGAAGGTAGAAGGACGTGAAGGTGGTCTGGTTGGCCCAGACACCTGCCTTCAGGACCTGCGCCACGGAGTTCTTACGGAACGCTAAGGAGGGTCCGATACTCTGACTTCGTGGGCTCTCGGTCGGAGCGTACGGATGTCGTCGCTACCATCAACCTCGTACGCTCTCCTGATCACCTCACGCAGCCAGCCAAGAAAGCGTGTTCTTGGAAACTTCTTTCTTGGTAACCCCCCCAGTGGCTAACGAGAGGCGTCGACACTGCAGGACCTGAGATGTCGAGTTCTCTTCAGATTAGCGCCGTAGCGCCCTCACAGGACAAAGCAGCATCTCCATCCGCATCGTTATCGGTGAAGTCCAGAAGGGAGGGGATCGTGAAAGACTCGAACCTGTCGTCAGGGATCGATGGATTCTGAGTCTTAGCTACGAAGTTCGGGACGAAATCGAGCGTCACAGATCCCCAGCCTCTGGTATGTTTAACATCATAAGAAAGGCCATGTAGTTCCCCTACTCTCTTCGCCGATGCCAGGGCCAGCAAGAAGAGGGTCTTGAGAGTCAGATCCCTGTCTGACGACTCTCGGAGTGGCTCGAAGGGTCTTCGAGTTCAAACTCCTAAGTACGAGAGTCACATCCCAGCAGGGGGCCTGAGTTCCACCCTGGTGGCAAGACCTTTCGAAGCTCCTCATTAGCAAGGAGATCTCGAACGAATTCGAGAGTCCAGTCCCTCAGTTTTAGGACGAGAGCCAGGGCGGCTCTATATCCTTTAACTGTGGGTACTGAGAGGAGCTTCTCTCGGCGAAGAAACACGAGGAAATCCGCTACCTGCTGAAGAGTGGCTCTGAGAGGAGACAAACCCGTCTACGACACCAACACAGAGAAGACGGCCCACTTCCCTGGTACACAGCTGCAGAGGACTGTCGGACGTGTCCAGCCATCTCTGTTGCTGCGCTACGAGAAAAGCCTCTCGTTCGCAAGAGATGGTGGATAACAGCCAGCCGTGAGTTGAAGGGACTGGACTGCTTGGTGGTACTCGTTTCTACGTGTGGCTGGGTCTAGAAGGTTGTGCCAAGTGGGTAGCTCTCTCGGTGCGTCCGCAAGAAGAGCCAGCAGGTCCGGATCCCAAACGGCTTGCGGCCGTTTGGGGAGCCCCCAGGATCATTCTGAGATTGGGAGTGATCCAGCGCTTGACTGATCACTTTCCGAATCAGACAGAAGGGAGGAAAGGCGTAAGCGAAGAGGTTGTCCCCCAGGGGTGTTGGAGAGCGTCCTCTGCAGCTGCCCATGGGTCCGGCACAGCTGAGAAGAAAACCTGAAGTTTTCTGTTGTGCCGGGTGGCGAACAGGTCTACGACCGGTCCGCCCCCACAGGTTTGAAGAGCCTTTCCGCTACGTCTTGGTGTAGAGACCATTCGGTCCCCTATCACCTGATCCCAACGGCTGAGCTTGTCTGCTACTACATTCTCTTGCCTGGAATGTAGCGTGCTGACAGCTCTATCGAGTGAGCCGTGGCCCACTCGTGCACCTGCACCGTCAACTGATGGAGCGGAAGAGACACTAGCCCCCCCTGCTTGTTGACATATGCCACTACTGTGGTGTTGTCGCACATCAACACCACTGAGTGTCCCACCAAGCGGTCCTGAAACTCTTGGAGAGCGTTGAACGCCGCCTTGAGTTCCAGGACATTGATGTGAAGGTGCTTTTCGTGATGGTCCCACACACCCTGCGGTCAGCAACTCCTCCAGGTGTGCGCCCCATCCCTCGGTCGATGCGTCTGAGAACAGAAGCATCTCCGGGGGGGGAGGTGCGTATGGGCACTCCTCTTAAGAGGTTCTTGTCGTCGAGCCACCAGGCTAGGTCCTGCCTCACCTTGTCCGTGATAGCCACGGGAAAGTAAGGAGGATCTTGGCCTGAGGCCAACTCTCCCTTAGCCTCCACCTGGAGAGGACCGCAGGTGAAGACGCCCGTGAGGGGACCTAAACTTCTCGAGTGACGCCAGATGGCCCGATCACGACTTGCCATTGCTGTGCTGCCTGTTCCTGCCGAGTACAGGAACCGGCCGGCTGCCTCCTGAATTTGGCTGATACGCAAGTCTGCGGGAAAGACCTGCCCTGCTACCGTGTCTATCAGCATACCCAGGTACTTCATCTTCTGCTTGGGTTCGAGATCGGACTTCTCGTAGTTTATCACGATCCCCAGATCGCGACAAAACTTGAGGAGTCGATCTCTGTCCTGTAGCAACTGCGAGCGGGAGCTCGCCAGGACTAGCCAATCGTCGAGATACCTCAGAAGACATATCCCCGTTCGAATGGGCCCAAGCCGACACCAGTAGTGAACACTCGCGTGAACACCTGTGGGGCGGTTGAGAGACCGAAACAAAGTGCCCTGAATTGGGTACACAGTCCCGTCGAAGATGAAGCGGAGGTACTTTCTGGAGGACTGATGGATGGGTATTTGAAAATACGCGTCCTTCAAGTCCACTGAAAGCATGAAATCGTTCCCCCTGATCGAGTCGAGCACCGAGCGTGCCGACTCCATCGTGAACCGCGTCGTGCGAACGAAGCGGTTCAGGGGAGAGAGGTCTATCACCGGACGCCAGCCCCCGATGCCTTCTCCACTAGGAAGAGGCGGCTGTAAAAGCCCGGTGACTGGTCCTCCACGATTTCTACAGCTCGTTTCGCCCAGCATGGTCTTTGATCTCCTGTCCGAAGAGCGTTGTCCTTTGCTGATCCCCGGACATAGGTCTGTAGGTGGACCGGTTTGGAGATGAGGGGGGGCCGAGACTCGAAGGGTAGTAGATATCCCTCCCGAAGGACGTCTACTATCCAGTTCTCGGCGCCGTAGCGCTGCCAAGATCGCCCAATGGCTCACTAGGCACCCCCCCACTTCCGGCAGCAGTGAGGGGGAACGCCGTCCCTAGCGTTTCCCTCCTCGTTTCGACTTCTTTCCAGCACCTCCTCGGGGAAAGGAGGGCTGGGAGGAGGGCTGGTTGCGGCCTCCTCTAGCAGAAGTTGAAACAGCAGCAGGAGTCTTCACACGGGGTTTGGACGGTGCAACCGTCTTCGCCGCCGTGGAAGCGCTAGCCAAGCTCTTTGGTTTGGCCGCAGTCGCTCGAGATTGCCCAGTAACCTTCGAGACTGCCTGGTGAACTAAGCGGTCACTCTCGTCAGTGCGCCGCCTTTCCGTTCCACCGCAGCGTCCACCATCTCTCCAGGAAAGAGAGCTGGGGAACTCCTAAGAGGTCCATTTCGAAGCCCGAGTGCCGCCTCACGCCCGGCCCCCTTGGTCACTCGGGTAAGGACTGCGTCCCTACGTCGAAGAACCAAGTTGGCCCACAGGTTAGCAGTCTGATGGGCGAGGTAAGAGATTGCTCTTCCTCCAGACTGGCACAGTCTCCTAAAAGAAGCGTCGTCTTCGAGAGCAGAACTCCCAGAGCCGGCCGGCCGCTACTTTGGATATTGTGAGGGACCACAAATCCAACCAGGAAACTGCCTGGAATGCTGCCATAGCGTAGATTCCAGGGCAAGTGCCTCCTGCTGCGAGAACCATAGGTTCTCCGACAGGAGCTGCTGCAGGGACACACCTGGAGTCAGCCTCGCTAACTCCGGGTTAACCTGTTTAGGCAGTATCTGGTCTTCCGAAGGCACGTAGAAATCGCCTCTGCCGCTGTAGAGGAGGAGGAAGCAGCTTAGAAGACCGTTCCGGTACTTTAGCGAGTCCCTCCCGTCCTGAGACGAGATTCTCCACCTGATCCAGGACCGAGTCTGCAAGCTCCGATCGCGGTAACCCCACCATCATTTTGGGCTCCTCTTGGGAACCCCAAAATGATTCGAGCCGGGACGTGGGCTCCTGCCGGTGGTAGCGGCGATCCTTCCGCAAGGTCATTATGCAGACGCATCAGCTTAATGACCTCTGCAAAGTTCCTCTGTATCTCGGGAGTTACCGCGTCTTGTGGAGTAGGACCGTCCAGTCCCTCCAGCAAGAGCATATCCCGCGATACTCCTCCTTCAGAAGGAGGAACAGCGACAGACCCCTGACGGTCGCCTCCAACTACTTGCGCGTACGTTCTGGTCGGTCCTAAAACCGTGCCTGAGCCGTACGGCGTCATAGCTGGGTCACGAGCGGCGCACCTCTCGTGATCGCTCCTCGGTACCTCGCTCCTCCGGTATAGCCCGAGGAGGTTGAAGGTACGGGAGAGGCAGACCTGACGCTCCCCCCTCGCTCGCTGGCAGGACCAGCGGTGCGTGGAGGGCTGCTGCTGATCGTCAACCGCGGTGACGGTCGAGCAGCAGGCCTAGCCTTGCCGCTCGCCTGGGGCGATTGGCTCGGCTGAGAACGTCGAGACCGATCTCTAGTGTCAGGCGAGCTGCCGCTGGTCACCGTCTCTCCCGGTCCCATCGGGAGCGGCGGACGGGTGACCTGCTAGGCTCTCTGTCGCGTCGAGACCGGCCAGCGTCCTCTCGGCGCGTCGAGCCGCTGGTACCAGCCGTGGCTGGTACCGGCGGCCGCGGGGACTCCTTCCTCGCCTCAACCCGTGGCCGGTCAGCGACCGTCACGTCAGCCCGAGCAGCCAGTTGATCGCTGCGAGAGCGTCCACTGGCCTGGCGAGAGTCGTGTGCACGACTCTCGCCAGTCTTCTGCTCCGCGCCGCTGTCTTGACGGCGAGCGAGCTCGGGCGGCAAAACTTTGGCTGAACGGTCTTCTTTGAAGAGCGTCCACTCGGTGCTTCTCGCGAACAAGAAGCGGCCGAGACGGAACCTGGTTTAGCGGCAGAACCGCTAGCACCAGGTGAGGACGCACCAGCCGAGGCTGGTGCACCTCTGGTCCCCGTCGACTTCTTCTTTGCAGAAGAAGCGACGGGCCCCGTTCCCGAAGGAACAGGAGGACCAGCAGAAGAGCTCCCCAGCTCGCCTGAGCGAGCCGGGCCCTTAGAAGCTCCCGAAGGAGTCTTCTTAGGGGGGGGAGGAGGCAACCTTCTTCTTCTTCGGCTGTTTAGCCTTAGAAGTCGAAGGGGAAGGAGAGGCAGCAGACCCGACGAAGAAGACGTTAGATGTTAAAGACGACGACGACACCTCTTTCCTCTTCCTCTTCTTCTTCTTCGCCAGGCTCTTTCAGACAGACCGTCAGGTCTTCATTTCCAGGAGGGAGCCTTGGGGCAGTTGCCGAGCACATGCCCGGACTGGATGGCCGACCTGCACCTGTCCGGAAAGACCTGAGACTGTGACAGCACCACCAAAGCAGGAACAACAGGAACAGGTCCAGGAAACAGCAGGAACGGCAGGAACATCTGAAAGTGAATGAGCAGCAGGCCCCTGATCTGAAAAGGAATGAGCGGCTGGGACAGCAACAGGTACGGCAGGCACGGCAGGTACCACAGGAGAGCCAGGCGTCCTGTCGGCAGCTACCGTCATCCTCGGCACTGGCGGCAGGTCCAGGGGGGTACTCTTTGGGCAGCGGAAGTCCGGGGTCGGCAATACAAAGAACCCAGGTGGTGGTGGCACCGTCCTCTTTGGCACGGCAGGAATGGGTTTCTGGATTGCAGCCGTGGGTGTCACCGACATGATATGTGGTGTGTACACCAGATGCGGTGGCATTTCTATGCTGGTGTCGAGATTGTGGTTGTTGTAGTGGTCACCGCACCATGAGTGACCCACTGCCGACCCCGCCACCGCTGAATCAACCCTGTATGCTCGGCACTCCCTGCAGTCCCAGCGACTCCCACACCTGTCCCAGGTCGTCCTTTCGCTGATGGCACACCTGCGGAAGCAACAGTCGGGTTAGTTAGAGGGCTTCCTCGCGCCTTGGGGGAAGAAGAACCCCCCCAGAGCGGACGGAAGACCCCGAGTACAACTGGACGTCCTGGGTAGCGGGTCGCCCGTCATTCCACCACTCGACGGATCGAGAGAGGAGAAGGACTCCGCTAACCCCCCCGCAGGGGAAGGCGCGAAACGTGGGGCTGGCCGGGGGGCAGGAAAGAGGACGAAGTGTCCGTTACCAAAGGAGTCACTGGACTTTCCGATGACTTCTTGGGCGGCCTAAGTCTTCTTCCTGCCCTCGTACAGCACCCACTGCGCCTCGGCACCAATGCATACATGTTACACAGGGCTCGTTGCGGGAGCACTCTCGCCCCCGACAACGAGTACAAACCTCGTGAGGATCTACATCAACAAACGATCTGAATCCTCCACATCTACGCCCCTCCAGCCCGGGACACACTCTACGGGCGACCGGGGGGCGTGGTGAAATCTCCATTTCTTCTTCACTCATCATAAATGATTAACAAAAGAAATGCAAAGTACTTACAATCACTCTGAATTATACAGAAAGAGAGGGCAAATACTCAAACTCAAAGCAAACGACAAAGCGGGCAGAGCGATGACGAGCACGTCCTTCCCACACACGGCCGAAAGCAAAAGTGATTTGTTTACCTCCCAGTCGCGCGGCGCGCGAACGATCGGACAAGCAGTTAACTACCGTTCTCCCCTTCCCTTGTTCGAAGCTTACGACCGTTCCAGCTGCCGCTAGCTACTTCCTATTGTTAAAGGACCGAGGGTTTGTATTACGTATCGGAACAAATTCCATATTCCCAGTACTAGATGGAAACAGTCACTGAAGCCTGATAAAAAGTGGTTAATTGGTGGAAGGAAAGTGAATGGTGGGGCACTAAAAATTCATCTATTAAAAACAAGCATTTTCCTTAGGAAAGTGGGGTTATGACACAAAACTCTGTTTTGCACTGTGTATGTGTATATCCATGAAAATACAAAATATCTTTGAAATTTGACATTTGTTCTTACAAGAATTAAAACCGTAATTTTTTAAACAGAAAACTTATTACTTATGTTGGTGGTTAATCCCAAGAACTGGCTGCAGGTGCCCTTATTTCCACCCAGAGATGTCATGTTCCTGGTCTGGTAATGAGCAATGGACTATATGTACTAAATTTTTAAAAGTAGTATTTTTTTCTAGGTATACAAACCAGAGCTTTTCATGTAAGCATATTCTTCAGCATGAGCTGGAAATGATAACTGAAACTTGGTAAGAAGATGGCACTTTTTCCAAATGGATCAGGAACTGTGTGGGGCAGCTGAGTTAGAATTATGATAAAAAGCTCTGGCTTGTATACCTAGGAAAAACACAAATTACTTGAAAAATACTGTCACAATTTTCAAAGTAACCTAATTTGTATTTTTACTAGACAAACAAACAGCCTGCTTTCGTCCTAGAGGCCAAAGCAAAAGTGGTTGATAACAGCAGGTGAGTGATGGACATTCCCTTAACCAACTGTTAACCAAACCTTTTTACTTTTTCAAGTTCAACAACTGATTCCAGCTCACAATGAGAATACTCCTATAAAAAAGTCAATGGTTTATATTTCTGTAGGAACAATTATATAAAGTACTTTTTAAAAGTCTATCTAAACTTTGATTTGCTGATAAAATTAAAAACTGTTTTGTCTAGGTTATTCTGTTCTTTCACTATTCTTCCTTCTCTGTACTAACTAACTTTAGATGCAGTTCTACCAGACTCCCTGTTACCCTAACCAATAAAGGTTTTAAGCACTAGCCTTTCTTTCTCAGTGGGCAATGCTTATTGATGCTAAGTATTCCCTGAGATATCTGAAGAAACTACAACTCATTGTAAAACTGAAAGCTACTACTACTACTACCTAGTAGTAGTTGGCCCCATTGGTTTTGGTAACTAAATAGGGTGCGCTGTTTAGTACCAACCCCTTGGGAATGAGATAAAACCAAAAGCAAAAGGCAGTAAATAGTAGCCTAGTACCAAAAACACAAACAAAAGACATAGGCTAATCGTTAAAAAAAAAAACACAAACAGCATCATAAATATTCAAGTTGGTGACTGGCTTAGTCTTCTCCAGTTTTATCCACCTCAGAAATTAGGCTATAGCCTAGTAGATCTATGTAGCTAGCTAGTATGGCATTAGGCTACCTAGGTACAACTTCAGGCATTAACTTACATATTTAGTAGCTAGTATTAGCCCTAGGCCCTAGCTAGGCTAGGTATGATGAGTTTACTACCTATTACTTAGAGATCAAATTCGACAATGAGAGAGAGAGAGAGAGAGAGAGAGAGAGAGAGAGAGAGTTTGGCTAGTTACTAGGTACTATGTACTACTAATCCTAGTACTACACAGCATTTAGGCTACCTAGTAGGTAGTAAAGTGGTATCCCTCTTTAGTTTACTCGAGTGGTGTAGGGGTTAGGATAGCTATCTAGAACCATGCCCGGCTTTCATCCTAGCTTACTAGTAGCTACCTAGCTACCTAGCTAGTATTAACTATTTAGTAGCTAGCTAGACCAGCCAAAAAAACACTACTAGGTAGGTATGACCAAGCTTCCGTTCGGAGGTAGTCATGTCGTTCAGCAAATTTACTACTAGGCTATAGTAGCTTAGGTAGGCTAGCTACCTAGTACCTACCTTTCAGCTCTGAGTAAAACGGCCATTTAGGCTAACGTTAAATCTGTATAGTACCTAGTACTACCTACATGTAGTAGGTAGTACCCCTGCTACCTAGATTAACAGGAATTTTGCCCTAAATTTTAAACGTAGCCTACCTACTAGCTACTAGCCTATATACCTAAGTAAGGTAGGCTAGGTACCTAGCTAGTAGGTAGCTAAGCTAAGATCACAGCATAGGTAGCCTACAAATACAATTTCAAATACTGTGGTTTAAAGTCTTAAAGTAAAATAATACTTATTTAAATTGCAGTCAGTCTTACGGGTGTAGATGCCATGGTTGGTAGCCCAAGTGACAACTAGGTAGTTTTCTGCATCAAAATATCAATCTAAACTTTCATAGTTGGCGGGCGGCAGGTATCTATGTACTTGTTTACAAGTAATTACGACTGATCTGGCTGAGTGACGTCATTGTCCCAATCTGCAAGCGTTAACTCCTAAAATCAAACTTCAAAAAAAATATTACCACTTGCAATACACAACAACCATATTACTACTCTCATACACAGGCGAGTTTCTTGAGTCCCAATACCTACTCAGTACAAAAAAGTTAAAAAAAAAAGGGGGGGGGGGTGGTCTATAACATTTTCACTTGCTCTTCCATAAGATACAAAAAAAATAAACTAAGATGTAATATAACAGAGAAGGTTAAAGAGGGAGATGACCTTTGTTCTTACGTATATCTATGGTAGGCTACACGGCACCTCAAATATTTGGTAAAATACTCCAAGATGTAAAAGATGAGGAAACCTAGCTACAGATGTTCAAGTAGATATTGAAGAAGCACCAAATAAAATAAAAGAAAGTCATTGATGGCGAACACCAACATTGTTTTAAAAAATATATAGATTTTGAGTGATAGATTAAAAAAAAATCTGCTTGAATTACCTGATCCAGATCAACATTAGGACCTCTAAAAGGAATTGAAGTGTTTTTGAGTTAAAAGTATATTTTTTTTCTCTTTTTTGCACATTTTTTCATTCAATCATGAATTAAAGTGTGAAAATTTTATTCATAGCTTTTTCTTATGACAAATTATGATATATCTCACATCTCGCGATTTTTCTTTATATCCATTGACGTGAAAATATTGACTGAACCATACAAGGCCGTCATGACATTGGTCTCTGATAAGAAAGAACACTAGTAACTACAAGAACGGCAAACTATATAAATGCTGTAATATCTTCGACATACCATGAAACTGCTAAGGATTGCAAAACCCAGTCTCAGCTCGAGAGCCCATGCTAAATAGCAGTATGGAGAATAATAACACGGAGAAAACTAATAATAATAATAATAATATAATAATAATAATAATAATAATAATAATAATAATAATAATAATAATAATAAAAATAATAATAATAATAAGTAATAATAATAATAATAATAACTAATAATAATAATAATAATAATAATAATAATAATAATAATAATAATAATAATAATAATAATAATAATAAAGAACAGATTTTGTACTAAAATGCAAACTCGTGATCTTTGACACGATGTCACGAATTTTAACAATTTTGGAGCTTGCTAAATGCTTAATTTATCATTGACCACAACTTCACCAAGAAAGGTATTAGGGAGCGACAGTTATTCAACAACTGAATGAAGTGATATCCAACACCCATGCAGTTTATCTTGCATGAAATTTCACCATTTAAAATTAAGAATAAGCAACATCCTAATCTTCAGTCATAGTGATTAATCAAAATAACACCACAATTTTCAGTTGCATACAGGACTTGGTGCGACTGTAAGGCTACAATCGCGTTTCGAGTATTCAAACTGAATTCTTTTAAGTATTTCTTACAGGAAAAATCCATGTTCTAAATTAATAAAGCACAAACATTCAATTATGAAGTTACAAAGTAAAGAAACTATAATTTATAAACCCTAGATGTGTAAAGAAATACTTGACAACAAGTGTAGATCTGAAATAGGGGCCTCTTCCTGCCACTCAAGATATATCAAGAATAAACTATTCTACCTGAAATATACACTGAAGAGTGGTGGAAATAGGCTCCTATATAAGATAACCATGGACCAGTATGAAAAAAAAACCTGGACAATGCAAGTAAAAGAGTATATGAAAGAACTAAACATAAACTTAAGTGAAATTGAAGCAGTTAAAGACAAACACTTGAGAAAAGAAAGAAATGAATGAAAAGACAACGTTAAGAACCTACAGAAAATATAAAGAAAACATAAGAGAAGAAATCTGGCATGACAACACTGAATAAACAATGCGAATCAGTAGGGCCAGACTAGGTATACTAGGATTAAATAATAGAAATAGGATAAAAGGAGAAGATACAAAATGTTTATGCTGTGAGGAACAAAATGAAAATTTAGAACATTTCTTACTTTACTGTCCAGCAAACGAGATTAGAAATAGATATAGCTTTATGCAGCAACCATATCAAGAAAATAAAGAGGAATTAGTAGCAAATATACTCTTATTGGTAGTTCTACTGAGGGAGGAAGTGGAGAATAGGAAAGATTTTATAAAAGAAATGTGGTATTTCAGAGAGAAGAAGCTCAAACAAATACAAACAAAAAAGGAATAAAAGAAGCAAGGGAGCCGTTTCAATAGAATATCCTACCTACTACTACTACTCAAAACAGGGGAAACAATTATGATGCCCGATGGGTTATTGGTAGGCAATGACGTATCTACACTAATCTAAAAACTTTAAGAAAATAAAACGTAATATTTTTCAGGAAAAATATTACACTATTTGGTTGAAATCCAGAACTGATGTCTGACAACGGATTTATTTTTTCTTTTTCTTAACCTTAATAACATCATCATTTTGCATCATCGAATTTCAGTAATCATTACCTACTTAGCTAGTTAGGCTAGCTAGGTATCCGGGTCTTAATTATTTGATTTGTGTTTCCATTAAAAAATAAAAATCATAGCCAGTAATTGTGATCACTGAAACCTCCAGGAAGCCGTTTCACCTTTAGGTATAAAGTATCACTGTAATGCTATCAAGAAGGTTTCCCTAACCCTCTGTACCTTATTCCTATGTATTTTGAACTTAAATGTCTAAGTTTTGTATTATACGCAGTGAAATCATTCCTTTCTCTTAATCGTTTTATCACCGTTTGTAAGTGTTAACACGTGAACCCTTATCTTGACGAACTTGACCGTATCAGTCATTCACCAGCAGTTGCCATCGGCAAAGTTTAAAGACGTGTCTAGAAAAGGTACATGTGTACCAGAGTAGTAGGTAGCCTAGTAGGTATAGGTACTCTGTTCCTCGGATTTGTGGATTTTCAAATTCATTAAGGTTCAACGTGTAACTTCTGACATTATTTATTTTCGTTACAATTTAAAAGCAGATTTAAGAATTTGTGGGAAGTTAATTTGTTCCCAGTATTTGATTATCATTTCGAGATAAATCATTAATTCGTTGATTATAGGTACTACCTATCATTTGATAAAGCCACCCTCTCAGAACTTGTAAATTTATTAGAAATTTTCACCTGTAATCATACAGGTAGACAATGATGTAATTTTAGCAATACCACATACTACTATAGCCTCTTGTGAATTTGTGCTTAGGATTTGCTTTCTCTCAGGAAGATGGAAGGCTGCATCTAGCCTAAATTTTGAGTGAACAACTCCCATTATGTAAATGCCTAGCCTATAATTTAACACTTCATTTAACCTATGCATGCCATTTTCTTCATAGTATTTCAGTGCAATAGCTAGGTAGTACTAGGTAATGTAAAATGAATATAGCTACTCAATGGTAATTTTCCTTAAAAATCTACAATACTACCTAGGTAGTACCTAGGTACTACCTAGCTATTTCTAGGTAGTAGTATAGCCTAGTATCCTACAATTCTGGGACCACAGACCTTAACTAATCCTACTGATACCTAGGTTCTTTCAGGTTAAGGAATAGGTATTTATGGGCATGTTTTTGGACTACCTTAGAATTAGGTAGCTAGGTACCTAGTACCTAGTAGGTATGCCCCAAGGCAAGAACCTAATGCTCTAGGTTATGTGTGGTCAGTCATATCATTAGCCAACGAAACAGATGTCAAAACATTCGAAGCACACATTAAAACATAGGAAAAGGAAATTTTCAAGTCTTGAATTGGTTGATAGTTTAGGGGTAGGTAGTACTACTACCTATAGGGCTAACCTAAAGTAAGATTTCACCAAAAAATCTAGTAACACTTCTCTAAGCCAATACCTGGAAGGGTAGCTTAGACTATGAAGTAGCATTGGGCTGCATTTATTGGGCTGAGGCTATAGCTAACCTAGCTAGTGTTAATTAGCTTAGTAGGTATATATTAGTACCTAATGTTAGATTTTGTTGGTCAACTTTCATTGGTTCACTGTTTTGAAGTAAATTAACCTAAGCAGGGCAATCTTAGCTATTAGCCTATCTACCTATTCAATAGAAATAGCCTAGGTAAAAAATAGTTAGTCTAGATCATTTTAGGTAAGGCTGATCCAGAATATATTTACTAAGGTAGGCCATTTCTGTCCACTTGTTCATGTATCTAGTAGGCTAATATAGTCTAAGGGCCCATCACACATACATAGTAGTATACCTAGTATACTACCTAGGCTTAGGTAGTATGACTGTGTGTAGCAAGAATCTATTGGTGCCTGGATTAGCCTGCTGGTGTTGTCTGCATGTGAATAGTACTATAGCTAGTATATGATTTGTTTGTGTAGGCCAAATCCAATTACACTAGAAGTACCTAGAGGGTCTACCGTCCTTTTGGAATTACAGTACCTGTGGCCATGGCTGGTCTAACCATTCAAGTTTGTTAACAAGGTAGTACTACAGTAACCAGCAGCAGGTGAGTGAGGGTTGGTGACCCTTCTACTCACCTGACCAGCAATCTCACCTTTCTGTCGACTGCTCTGTTGGGCAGGTGTCATATTCCACTGTTTACCTTAACTGTTAAAGTTGAAACAAGTATGCTATAAGTACCTATTTCCTTGTTTGTTGTAGATTACAACTATGACTTGTGAGAATAATAATGCCTGAAGGTTCTTCTGCTTGTAGGAATTGTGAACATAGGTAGTTACAGAGGGTGTGAAAATGCGTGTACTACACGGTTCATGCCTTTTGTAAGCAGTCTTGCTAGGTCACTGCCTAGTGGAAATACTTTTCCAAAGGAGAGGAAGTTGAGGAAAGTGCTGTCATTATCCATTTAGCAACACGCTGCTATACACCCCAGATTCTGTGCTTTGGTTTGTCCCTGGCCACTTTCCAGTTGCTCAGTTTAAGGAGTGTATGCGCTTTATATATATGTAATATATATATATATATATATATATATATATATATATATATATATATATATATGCTTAAAAAATCAATAGTAGATGCACGTGACTTCATTAAATAAGCGAATACCACAGGAAAATGATAGTCAGAAATCCAACAAGCCCGTTCGTCTTTACTAAGACATTGTCAATTATTATCATTATAAAAGTAAGATTTACCAGTCCAATGAGTCTAACCAGACTCTTACGGTGCTGGCCCGAAACTAAACATTCGGGAGGAAATTATTTTAAAAATACGCTCATAAAATGTTATTTGTTCCGACACGGCATACAAACCTTCGGTCCTTTTACAATAGGAAGGTACTAGCGGCAGCTGGATAGGTCGTAAGCTTCGAACAAGGGGTTCGGTAGTTAACATGCTTGTCCGACGGCGCGCGCGCGCGACTGGGAGGTAAACAAATCACTTTTGCTTTCGGCCTCACAGCGAGTGGACGTGTGTGTCGACGCTCTCTGCCCGCTTCTCGTCGTTTGCTTTCATGAGTATTTGGTTGTGTTTGTGTGTGAATCAGTTGTAAGTACAATCATTTCCTCTCTTATTTCATCATTGTGTATTGATCAATAATGGAATCTCCACGCCTCGCTACCCCCCGGAGATTATGCCCGGGTACCGAAGGGCGTAAATGCGGAAAGTTCTGCTCATTCCCGGAAATTGATCCACATATTTTGTGCGCTCGGTGTCGGGGGTCGCGAATGCACCCGAGCCAGAGCCCTGTGAAGTATGTTCTAATTGGTCGGAGGCGCAGTGGCTTTGTACGAAGGCAGGAAGAAGCGAAGGCCTGCAAAGGAGTCGTCGGAAAGCTCTCCCGCGACTCCTTTGGTTACGGACACTTCGTCTTCTTTCCTGCCGCCCGCTCAGCTCCCACGTTTGGCGCCTTCCCCTTCGGGGGGGGTTTCTAGGTCCTTCTCTCCCGACCTGTCGAGTGTGGAGGAGGGCGCTAGATACCCCGATGTCGAGTTGTACTCTGGGTCCTCTATCCGTTCGTCTTCGCGCGAGCGGGTAGAGGATCCTGCTAATCACCCGACTTCTGCTTCCTCAGGTGCGGTTGCCGCGAAGGACGACCTCGGACAGGTGTGGGCATCGTTGGGTCTGCAGGGCGTGCCGAGTGTCCAGGGGCTGCTCTACCATCTCGCTGGCTCTGTGGCGGTCACGCATGCTACGGTTACGACCACCACCACGACCCTTTCAACGCCTGCTATGCTTCACCTCCTCACCTGGTGTACACCCCGCACGCGGTCTCTGTCACACCAACTACATCGTGCAGGGGCCAGTCGCCGTACCACGGGGGAGTGTGATGCCGCCGCCTGGGTTTGCCGTGCTGCCGCGACCGGACTTCGTGTGCCCGAAGAGCTCGCCCCTGGACCTCCCACCAGTACCTAGGATGTCTGTGCCGCTGGTCCGTCCACCTGGACCGCCTGTACAGCCTGCTGTACCTGCCGTACCTGCCCAGCCGCTGTTCACAGACATGACGTTACCGACCACTGCTGCCGTTCCTGTACCTGCTCCTGCCGTCTCCACTGCTGTTCCTGTGATGCCTGCACCTGCTGACGTTGTTCCTGTTCCTGGCACCGCTGCTCCCGATGCTGATCTGTTCGACAGGTGCGTCCGGGCCCTGTTGCTTCGGCAACAGCAGCCCCGGCTCCGCTCTGGATGACAGATCTGACATCAGTCCTGAGGAGGTTGACGAAGAAGAAGAAGACGAGGAGGAAGTGTCGTCGTCGTCTTCATCGTCTTCTTCGTCGTCGTCGTCGTCTGCCGCCTCTTCTTCCCCTTCTTCTTCTAAGGCTCCCCCGCCTAAGAAGAAGGAAGTCGCCTCCCCCCCCCCCCTAAGAAGTCTCCTTCGGGAACTTCTAAGGGCCCGTCTCGCTCTGGTGAGACGGGGGGTTCTTCCGCTGGTCACCCTGCTCCTTCGGGGGCAGGACCCGTCTCTTCTTCCGCAAGGAAGAAGACTACGGGGACCAGAGGAGTGCCGGCTAACACCGGCAATTCCTCACCTGCTGTTAGTGGTTCGACCACGGCAGCAGGATCCGTCTCGGGCCTCTCGTTCGCGAGAGGTTACGAGTGTACGGTCGCCTACCAGCGGACCGTGCAGCTAGGAACCAGACCTCTGAGCCAGTCAGCGTCAGGTCACGGCACGGAGCGGAAGAATGGTGACAGCCGCTCACGTGACTCCTCACCAGACCAGCTCTCGCTCTCGCGGCGAGCAGCTGGCTACCCGGGCGGACGTGACGGTCCATGACCGGCCACGGGCTGAGGCTGGGAAAGAGGTCCCCCCGGGGTCGCCGGCGCCAGCCACGGCGGGTTTGGTACCAGCGACGTGACGCGCCGTGAGATACGCACCGGTCTCACCGTGACAGTGGAGGCTCGCCGGTCGCCTGGACCGTCACTCTCACAGAGAGCGATCGGGTACGGCAACCAGCACCAGCTCCTCTGACACACGAGACCGGGGCCGCTGTTCTCGGTCCAGCCGTTCTCCACAGCGAGGACGGCTCGACTAGGCCTGCAGCTCGATCGCCACCGCGGGTTGACGATCGCCTGCAGTCTTCCAAGCCCACTGGTTCTGCCAGCGAGCGAGGAGGGAGGCGTCAGGTCTGCCTCTCCATACCTTCAACCTCCTCGGGTTACACCGGGAGGGGCGAGGTATTGAGGAGTGATCGTGAGGGGTGCGCCCCTCAGGATCCCACCACGTCGTCCTACGTACCAGGCACGGTTCTCGGACCCAGCCAGGTCGTATGCACAAGTGGCTGGAGGAGACCGAGAGGGGTCTGTCGCTGTTCCTCCCCTCGAGGGAGGAGGGTCTCGGGAGATGCTCCTGTTTGAGGGACTGGATGGTCCGACTCCGCAGGACGCAGTCACTCCTGAGATCCAGAGGAACTTTGCCGAGGTTATTGCGCTGATTCGTCAGCACAACGACCTCGCGGAAGGATCGCCGCTCCCACCATCCGAGCCCACGTCCCGGCTCGAGTCGTTCTGGGGCCCGAAGAGGGAACCCAGACCGACGGTGGGTTTGCCGCGTTCCGAGCTTGCCGACTCAGTGCTGGACCAGGTAGAATCGCTTGTCTCCGGGCAAGACGGTTCTCTCAAGTCTGGCAGGTCGAGCAAGCTGCTTCCACCTCCTCTGCTGCGACAGCGGCGTTTTTACGTGCCATCTGAGGACCCGATGCCGCCCAAACAGGTGAACCCGGAGTTAGCCAGGCTGACTCCGGGTGTGTCTCTGCAACAGCTCCTGTCCGAGAACCTATGGCCCCCTTCTCGCAGCAAGAGGCACTCGGCCTGGAATCTACTGCCATGGCAGCTTTCCAGGCCGTCTCCTGGTTAGATCTGTGGTCCCTCACAGTATCTAAGGTCGCAGCCAACTCCGGGGGAATTCTCCCGAAGATGACTCGGCCTTTAGGAGACTTTGCCAGTCGGGGGGAAGAGCCATCTCCTTCCTTGCCCACCAGACGGTGAACCTGTGGGCCAACCTGGTTCTCCGACGTAGGGACGCTGTCCTTACTCGGGTTTCCAGGGCGGCCGGGCGTGAAGCAGCGTTGGGGACTTCGCAACGGACCTTTACGGAGTTCCACGTCTCTCTTCCCAGGAGAGATGGTGGACGCGTGCGGTGGACAGACGGCGCACTGACGACAGTGACCGTCTGGTTCACCAGGCAGTCTCGAAGGCTTCTGGGCAGCCTCGGACTGCGGCCAAGTCAAAGAGCTCGGCTAGCGCTTCCTCGGTGGCTAAGACGGTAGCTGCGTCGAAGCCCCGGGGAAAGACTCTGTCTTCTTCGACTTCTACAAAGGGGAGCCGTAACCAGCCCTCCTCCCAGCCTCCTCCTCCCGTGGAGGCTCTGGGGAAGAAGTCGAAGAAAGGGGGAAACGCTAGGGACGGCGTTCCCCCTCACCTGCTGCCGGAAGTGGGGGGGTGCCTGGCCAGCCATTGGGCAACTTGGCAGCGCTACGGCGCCGAGACCTGGATTGTAGATGTCCTTCGGGAGGGATATCTATTACCCTTCGAATCTCGGCCACCCCTCACCTCCAACCTGGTCCAACAGCAGTCGTACGTCCAGGGTCATCGAAGGACGTAGCATTGAGACAGGAGATCAAGACCATGCTGAGCAAGAGAGCTGTAGAAAATCGTCACGGATCAGTCACTGGGCTTTTACAGTCGACTCTTACTGGTGGCAAAGTCTACGGGAGGCTGGCGCCCGGTGATAGATCTCTCTCCTCTGAACCGGTTTGTTCGCCAGACCCGGTTCACGATGGAGACGGCACGTTCAGTGCTCGACTCCATCAGGGAGAACGATTTCATGCTTTCAGTGGACTTGAAGGATGCGTATTTCCAAATACCCATTCATCAGTCCTCCAGAAAGTACCTCCGCTTTATCCTCGACGGGACGGTGTACCAGTTCAGGGCACTTTGCTTCGGTCTCCTCAAGCCCCACAGGTGTTTCACGCGAGTGTTCACTCTGGTGTCTGCTTGGGCCCATTCGCACGGGATACGCTGATGAGGTATCTCGACGATTGGTTAGTCCTGGCGAGCTCCCGCTCGCAGTTGCTACAGGACAGGGATCGACTGCTCGAGTTCTGTCGCGATCTGGGGATCGTTGTAACTTCGAAAAGTCCGATCTCGAGCCCAAGCAGAGGATGAAGTACCTGGGTATGCTGATCGACACGGTAGCAGGGCGAGTCTTCCCCGCAGACTCGCGGATCAGCAGATTCAGGGAGGCAGCCAACCAGTTCCTGTCTCGGCAGGAACAGGTAGCTCAGCGATGGCAAGTCGTGATCGGACACCTGTCGTCACTCGAGAAGTTAGTCCCTCACGGGCGTCTTCACCTGCGGTCTCTTCAGTGGAGACTAAAGGAGATTTGGTCAACGGCGACGTATCCCCCAAGCTTTCCAGTGTCACTGACACCGGAGGTGAGGCAGGACCTAGCCTGGTGGCTGGACGACAGGAACCTCTTAAGAGGAGTGCCTCTGCGCACTCCCCCCCCGGACATGCAGCTGTTCTCAGACGCATCGACCGAGGGATGGGGAACACCTGGAGGAGTTGCTGACTTCAGGAGTGTGGGACGAGAACGACAAGCACCTTCACATCAATGTACTGGAACTCAAGGCAGCGTTCCTCGCTCTCAAGAGTTCCAGGACCGCTTGATGGGACACTCAGTGGTGTTGATGTGCGACAACACCACGGTAGTGGGCCTACGTCAACAAACAGGGGGGCCTAGTGTCTCTCCCGTTGTACCAGTTGACTCGGCAGGTGCACGAGTGGGCCGAGGCACACTCAATAGAGCTGTCGGCACGCTACATTCCAGGGAAGAGGAATGTAGTAGCAGACACGCTCAGCCGTCGGGATCAGGTGATAGGGACCGAGTGGTCTCTACACCAGGACGTGGCGGAAAGGCTCTTCGACCTGTGGGGGCGACCAGTCGTGGATCTGTTCGCCACCCGGCACAACAGGAAGCTCCAGGTGTTCTTCTCGGCCGTGCCGGACCCATGGGCAGCTGCAGAGGACGCTCTTCAACACCCGTGGGACAACCTCTTCGTCTATGCCTTTTCCCCCGTTCAGCCTGATTCGCAAGGTGATCAGTCGAGCACTGGTCACCCCGAATCTCAGGATGATCTTGGTGGCTCCCAAATGGCCACAGGCCATTTGGTATCCGGACCTGCTGGCTCTTCTCGCAGGAGAACCGAGAGAGATTCCCCTTGGCACAACCTTCTCGCCCAGCCACACGTCGAGCGGTACCACCGAGCAGTCCAGTCCTACGTCTTCACGGCTGGCTGTTATCCACCATCTCTTGCGAACGAGAGGCTTTCTCGTAGCGCAGCAACAGAGATGGCTGGAAAACGTCCGTCAGTCCTCTGCAGCTGTGTACCAGGGGAAGTGGGCCGTCTTCTGTGGTTGTGTCGTAGACGGGGTCTATCTCCTCTCAGAGCCACTCTTCAGCAGGTAGCGGATTTCTCGTTTTTCTTCGCCGAGAGAAGCTCCTCTCAGTCCCCACAGTCAAAGGATACAGAGCCGCCCTGGCTCTCGTCCTGAAACTGAGGGGATTGGACATTTCGACTCGTTCGAGATCTCCTTGCTTATGAGGAGCTTCGAAAGAACTTGCCCACCCAGGGAAACTCAGGCCCCCACCCTGCGTGGGATGTGACTCTCGTCTTAGGAGTTTGACTCGAACGCCGTTCGAGCCACTCCGAGAGTCGTCAGACAGGGATCTGACCCTCAAGACCCTCTTCTTGCTGGCCCTGCATCGGCGAAGAGAGTAGGGGAACTTCATGGTCTTTCCTATGATGTACGACACTCCAGGGGATGGGGATCTGTGACGCTCGATTTCGTCCCGAACTTCGTTGCGAAGACTCAGAAACCGTCGATCCTGACGACAGGTTCGAGTCCTTCACGATTCCCTCCCTAATGGACTTCACCGATAATGATGCGGATGAGATGCTGCTTTGTCCTGTGAGGGCGCTACGGCGCTATCTGAAGAAAACTCGACACCTCAGGCCTGAGTGTCGACGCCCTCTTCGTTAGCACCGGGGTAACCAAGAAAGAAGTATCCAAGAACACTCTTTCATTCTGGCTGCGTGAGGTCATCAGGAGGGCGTATGAGGCTGATGGTAGTGACGACATCCGTACGTCCCGTCTGAGAGCTCACGAAGTCAGAAGTATTGGCCCCTCGTTGGCGTTTCGTAAGAACTTCTCCGTGGCGCAGGTCCTGAAGGCAGGGGTCTGGTCTAACCAGACTACCTTTACGTCCTTCTACCTTCGGGATATTGCCCACAGGTCCTTGGATACCTTTTCCTTGGGACCCGTGGTGGCTGCTCAACAAGTTGTGTAGCTAACCCAGACCCTCGCAGGCTGAAACAGCATCGAGTCCTGGTGTGACTGTGTGGATGGATGTGTGAGTGAGTGAGTGACTGGCTCCTATGACAGAGCCCCATCCTATCCCTTTCACTAGGGATAGGAGCAGAATATCCACCACTTCCTCCTACAAGGGGGGGGGAAGTGGATGCCTACAAGAGTCAAACCCATGACTTTATATTTGCTCCTGTACAGGAACAAGTTCTTACATTGCTGGTACGAAAGAGATACGCTTGCCTCTCTCTTAGTACTCGGTCCAGAGGTCTGACCATTGATCCTGCGGTGCACACCCGATCAATCGGACAGAGGCTGGATCCCTCCTCGCTCTTACGACCAGGGAGACTTCCAAGGTTGGGCGAACACCAGTCTGTTCACAAAAGACTCAGATTTCCTCCCACCAAGAAGTGAGTCTTCCTATTGTAAAAAGGACCGAAGGTTTGTATGCCGTGTCGGAACAAATGACAATTTGTCCAAAATTGCATTTTTCCTAACTATACAAAACCTGAGGTCCTTTTACACATAGCCCACCTCATGCCACCCCTCACTCTGCAGTTTTGTTTTTGCTTGGGCCAAAAGCAAAAGTGATTTGTTTACCTCCCAGTCGCGCGCGCGCGCCTGTCGGACAAGCAGTTAACTACCGAACCCCTTGTTCGAAAGCTTACGACCTATCCAGCTGCCGCTAGTACCTTCCTATTGTAAAAGGACCTCAGGTTTGTATAGTTAGGAAAAATGCAATTTTGGACAAATTGTCATATCTAAAACATGGAATGGTATGGAATGAAGTTAATGAATTATAATAAATTAATGATAAATGAGGGGATTGTTAGGTGATATATGAGGTTGGAATTAAAAATATGAATTGAACTTATAAAGACTGAAATAGATAAAAATGACATAAGTCATCTATTTAAAACGGTATATGTTAAATCCTATTTATCAAATTAGTCTATTTTAAAAATATAATTAATACTCTATATAAAGAAAAATTATCTAATTCTGATAGTATTTCTGATAATGATTTATTGCCTAAATATAAATTTCTTTCTCTATTAAAAATTAGACAATCTCATAAAATATGCTTTACTGTTAAAATTGTATTGCAGACATTGCAATGAGGGATGTTCCCTTGTGGAGTTATCATTAAATACTCGTGAGTTAGTCTTGTGTGGCCTATTTGTAATCTTGTTAATATTACTTCAGCTCGTTTTTCATTTTGTATTGATGTATTCCACAAGTCTACTTTCTGTTTGATGAACTTTAATTTATTGGTGTCTGCTTCACTATCCCACAGATTTTGCCATTTTGTTTTTATGCACTGCTTCACTGAGTTTATATAATCTGTAGCAGGCAATTTATTGTCAAAAATTGGTGAATTTATCCCAGACTTGGCTTTTTCATCTGCCTTTTCATTACCTTGGATTCCAACATGGGCAGGAATCTAGCATATTTCAATGTTAACCCCACATGAATATAATTTATTGATGATTTGTTTAATTTCCTTTACTAAAGGGTTCTTATGTGAATAACTCTTGAGGGATTCAATTGCGCTTCTTGAGTCAGAATATATTACAAATTTAGTGTTCAGTTTATTATTTGACAATTTTATCTGATTGATTGCCAATATAATTGCTGTTAACTCAGCAGTAAAGACAGTTGCTTCAATTGGCAATGAATTCTGACTTATTTTGCATGATGACACTGCAGCACAACCAACTCCTGCAGAAGATTTGGATCCATCAGTGTATACTATTGCTTTATGTGGGCCTTTACTTCGAATGTGTTCTAATGTATACTGTTTATAGCAATCTGAAGTATAATCTTGCTTTTTTGACAGATGATAAAGGTTAGAACATACTTTGATTTTCTTCATCATCCATGGAGGTGGAGAATTTGAGGGTGGGAGTATATTTACTCTAACATCAATAGATTCCAGTAATCTATTAGCTCTTATTGGAAAAGGTGGTTCATGATTACTAATAAATATATCTCGCATGGCAAATAGTTTTTTTGTGGGGGAATCAGTGGACGTTATCTTTAAAGCACTTCTCATTGTTACAAGGTCACGATGTAAGGATAATGGGGGTTCGCCACTTTCACAACATACTGAAGTGTTTGGAGAAGAATTTAAAGGCTCCACTACAAAGTCTCAAGCCTCGAGTGTGGATAGAGTCTAAGGACTTCAAGGTACTTTGTGATGCTGACCCGTAAATTGGACTTCCATAATCTATTTTGGATAAAACTAGTGCTTTATATATCATAAGCAATGTTTGTCTCTTAGCTCCCCAAGTAGTATGAGACAATTTTCTTATCAAATTTAAGGCACTATTACATTTATTTTTTACAAAGGCTGTGTGCTCTCCAGTTAAGATGAGTGTCAAACACCAAGCCTAAAAATTTTACAGTAGTATTACTAAACTGAATGAGGCTATCACCTAATTTAAGATCTATGTCTTGATTCTGTTTCCATCTACTATTTTTGTAGAACATAATTGCTTGGGTTTTCTCTACAGAGAGCTTAAACGCCCTACTGACAAAGTCCAGTTGTGGATGTTTTTGTTAGCTTTATTAAGAATTCTTTGTAGATGTGGTAACTGCTTTACGATGTTATTAATAGCTAGAGCAAAAAGTGTTCCACTCAAAACACTCCCTTGAGGGGACTCCACAATCTAAATGAAGGAATCAGAATACATTATTTATTCGTGTTTGAAAAGTTCTTTCATGGATAAAAATTCTCGATAAAAATTGGTAAGTGCCCTCTAAAACCATTTTCGTGTAAAGGACTTTAAAATTGAGTATCTCCAGTCGTATCATATGCTTTTTGGGATATCAAAGAATATGCACTGTAAGTTTGCTTACTTTCAAACCCTCTCGTATATAATTCTCTAGATGGGAAAGTGAATCTAAAGTAGATCTTTCAGATTGTGAGCCAAATTGAGTTGAGACAGAGTCTTATTCTTTACATTGCACCAATTTAGTCTATAATTTACCCATTTTTTCTAGAAATTTGCACAAGCAACTGTCAGGGATATTGGTCTATAGTTATTTGGATTGCTTGGATCTTTCCCTGGTTTGACAACTGGTATGATTTATAGCATGTTTCCATGCTTTTGGGAACAGGTGATTTACCATAAGATTATAAAGCTTCAATAAGTATGTTTTTTGCTAAAAGAGCCAGGTTTTTTATCATCTCAAAATTTACTTGTCTTGCCCTGGAGCAGAAGAGTTACAGTTAGATAAAGCATATTCAAATTCCTCTTCTGTGAAAATCTGGTTATAATATATATCCTCTAATGTTTCAAAATTCAATGGGACAGCTTCTTCACGGATTTTAATGGTTCGAAAGTGATCATCTATATTGATATACTACTTATTGCTTGGATGTTACGCCCTAAAATATTCGAAATTGCTGGGTACTATCAATGTACTGGTTGGCCATTATGTATTAGTGCATGTCTGAGATCTAATATGAGATCCATTAATTTTTCTAAATTTTTCCCAGACTTTACTTATTGAGGTTGTATCAGATATGCTAGATACATATTTTTGCCATGACATTATTTTTCCTCTAATGGCTTCCCTTCTGAATCTTGCAGAGATCCGATTGTAATGAGGTTTTAGTAGACTGATTTCTATAGTAATGTCTACAAGTTTCTTGGCAGTGCTCTCAAAATTTAGAGGTCCTTTACTTATGGCATTAAATCTATTATGCAGGGTTTCTAATCTTCTACCTATAATATGTTTTTCTTGTATCAGGTGGGATAGTGTGTCAGACCACCAGGGTACTGAATGTTTCTTGGGATTAGTAGTTGACTTAGGAATAGATTCGTCAGCAGCTGTAATTACAAAGTTTGTGAAGAAATCTACTGTCTCATCATGACCTTGTACTGCTGTAAATGGATGGATCTGGCTGGTTTTAAATTTATACTGGTCCCAGTCTGCCTTATCTACATTATATCGTGGGACAGTTGGTGTTGGGGTATGTCCCAAACAGGATATTGAAATTGGAAAATGATCACTGGTATATGGGATCATCTAAAACATTCCAATCAAATCTGTCCACTATATTAGGTGAGCAAATACTTAAGTCTATGGATGAAAAACTTCCATGGGATTTTTGAAAAGTAAGTGCTAATATCTCCATCATTTAAAATGCAAAGATTATGATTGTCAATCATATGCTCAATTTTGTTACCATGTGAATCTGTTTCATTACAAAAGGAATCCCATAATGGGCTGTGGGCATTAAAATCTCCAACCATTAAAAAATCATACCTATATTCGGTAATACTTGAGGTAGATTTTGTAAATCATAATTACATGAAGGTTGGTTGTAAATATTATACAAATTAAAAGTAGAGTTGTTAATATGAAGTTTAATTCCAGATAGTTGGAATTCAGAACTATTAGTCAATATATTTCGTGAGTAATTCGGTTATTGACGTAAATTGCTGTTCCTAATGTATTCATATCAGGAACTGATGTGATGCTAAGGTATAATTGCCTATTCTCGAGACATTTTTCATTTGTATGTCGCAAGATATTGCTATTGGTTCCATATTGTTTTTAATAATCTTTTGAATTTCTCTATTTGTAATCGTGTTTTTAAACCATTTACGTCCACTGAATAATATAAGCGTTTTTTTCCGAATGTTATTGTGGGGGAAGGCCTCTGTCAAGCAGAAACCATTACTTCTCTACTTTTGTGGTTGCATACTAGTGGAAAAGCTGCAGGTTTTCTTAATATTTGACTTTATGTTAAGTCTCTTGTAATTGCTCCTTGGGACTTTTGTTTTCTTGTTTTATTGTTTCCAATAAATGGTTCTATGCCTCTAGCACTCGATGAGCGAGTTTAATAAGATGGTCTACGCACATGCAATCTTCGGAGTGTTTTTCTAGATTTTCCTGTTGGTTTTAGTTTTGAATTTGATAAAAATTATTAATTCATTTTAGTGAGGCTGCTTGTTGATGGGGAAGTTTTATGTATTCAAACTGAACAATGAAACATTCATTACATCCACATAATTTTATCATGAGTGGAATAAGGGCCCCCCACCCATTTCTATTTTGAGTTGATGGGAGTGTCTTGTTTGTTTTACTGAGACTGGGGAGAGGTCTATTTCACAGAAGCAGCTTGTTGATGATACTGCTACTTGGTTGGGGTTGAGGATTGAGTTAAGGATTTTCCTCTTTGTCCTATTATGGGTGATGAGTTATATGGACAATGTTGTTATTTTCCGAGAAAATCGTAGTTTGTGAGGTGGTTAATGTTTTTCAGCTTCTACTTTAAATAATATCTATATTACTTTTTAGAGGGTGGGAGTCCTGTTGTCAAGTTTTTTTTATTTCGGAGGGGGTCCCATTCCAGGGTCTCGCCTTTTTCCCCTTGCTCTCTGATCTGGTGGGAAAATCTCATCAGCAATGTCTGCATTGGAAGGTGCTGTCTCTATACAATGAAGTAATTGGGCATCATGATCATCTAAGGATGATAGAGCAGCATATTTGTTTTTTTTATTGTGGTTTCAAGGTATTAGATTCCTATTTTCAAACAAGCTTCAGATCTTTGGGGAACCTTATTTTAACATGATTTTATATGATGATTTCTGCTTGGGTCAAGTATCCCTCTAACTTTTAACTCAAGCTTAGCCTCTCTTGCTGCCATTTCAGTTTACTCATCAGAAGTTTTAATTCTGTATTATAAATATAGAATGGGCAATTCTTTTGACTTTGTCATGATGAGCAAGTCCACAGTTAGCACATTAATATTGGGCAATTCCACTTAGTTCTATGTTCTTCTGAACAACACTGCACATATTTCAAACATTTTTTACATTGCAGTGGTTTTGGTATGTGAGGGCGTACATTCTCTGTGTTTTGTTGACAAGTATTTTAATCTTTTTGCTGGTAAATTTGGCCTGTGAATTTGATTTTTGCCAGTTTGTGGAGACTTCTTGGTTTTTTTTTTACTTGGAATTTGATATAACTCCAGATCGTGAATATTGTCATATCTTAATTTTTAGGGATTCTAATATAATATTCTTTTCTGGTAATTCTTCCTCATTTTTCAGTTTGGGGTAGTACAACTGTTACTTGGATATAGTGAGCATGTCATGGCTTTCCAACCGTCACCTTATATCCCTTGAATTCTTTAATGTTCTGAAATGTTTCTGATTGAGCTTTTGTTGTGGCTTCAATCAGCCATTCATTAAATTTTCAGTGCTCTGAAACTCTTTATCTAGTTGGGTATAAGCTTAATAATTTGTTCTCTTAAACATAGGAGGAAATTTCCTCTCTGTTTTGAGAACAGAAATCGGACCAAAGTATTCTGTCCAAAAATATGGTCAAAAATGAACTAATGTTGGGTGGGTTTGTACATTTTTCTTTTTTTATTTCTTTGTTAATGGCTCATATGGTGCCATCGTGTTATGTTGGGCTTATTTTCTTGAGCGAATCGGTAGCCAAGTCTAATTCCGTGCTGGGGTCATCAACATAGGGTGGCCTAATAAAGGAAAAAGGTTTTGACGTAAGGAAAAAATCTATTTCTGGGCGATTGGCTCGTGTCGCCAGCGAAATATCCTTTAATCTATTATTTCTAGGGAAATGTACTAAAACATACCAGAGAATAAATAAATAAGAAAAAGGTCAGTATAACTGACTCGCTCACCCTCCAAGAGGGGTGTTCGGTATGAACACTATGGCGAGTGAGGGACCACTACACGAGCCAAATGCCAATAGAATTCTCCCCACACTACAAAATCCCCCCAAGAGGAGAGCCGGACCCACAGAGTGGGCAGCAACTACTATACTACTCCATCCCATGCTGCCGACTGCGCTCTTGGTGGCCATCCTGAAGTTAGCAGACAATCTTGGGCTGATGGGATGGGGTAGGGCGGGATTCGCTGGCGACACGAGCCAATCGCCCCAGAAATAGATTTTTCCTTACGTCAAAATCCCACCTTTTCTGGGCTCAGCTAGTGGTTCGCTGCGCGAAATCGTACCAGAGAAATAGCACAAGATTGTAAACAAAATCAACAAAATAAAAGGAGGTCTCAAAATAAAAGGTAAAAATAAAAGTAAAAGAATATAATTGCTAATAAGGATACATATACACAATGATACAAAATAGAAATATTGCTTAAATTTAAATTACACTTAATTCTAATAATATTTCTTAAACTTAAGGTAATTTACATATATACAGGGGTAATATGGCATAGGATGTACCAAAATGGTATCTGTGTAAAGCTAGTATCAAAATCAGAGCAATTAACATAATAAGTTGAACAAAAACAAAACTCAACAACAATAATAATATATAAAGGTAATGTATATAACTTAATATACAAACCGTAAACCCATTACAAAATAAGATGTAATCCCCTAGATAAAAAAAATAAGGGATGATCCACGAGATCAATATCCATAATCAATTGTGAGTGTCCCTAGCCAAAAAAAAAATAAGGGGACACCCACAACATCATAAATAAAAGCAGCTAAGACAAGGTGACGAAATAAGAACAAGGGGGAAGGGAATAGACGAACTGTTGGGTGAGGCAGGTAGAAAGGAGGACTGGATCTTTCTACTAAAGATTAGTTGGAGTCAGGGGAAACTAATGTTACCGCGCTACTGCTGAAAATTTCAGAGCTTCCAAGGACTTTAAGTAATGACGTTTGAACACTGTCGGCGATTTCCATCCCAGTATACTTTTTCAACTCATCGAAGTTTCATATGTTGGAAATAGTAATTGAGGTGGCTACTGCCCTGACATCATGTGCTTTTGGGAAAAGAGTCAGGATTGGCTTGTTTAATGAAGTACAGGATTTGTTGCCTGATGCCTTTTAATAGATAAAGTACCACCTTTTTCTCTTAAAGAGAGGACCCGATGAGGATGAGGATGGTCCTAGACAGAAGGGCTCGTAAGGCTGAAACTGGGCAAAAGAGATACATCTTGTGGAAGGGGTAGTACCTTCCATGGTTCCCACATCATCAAAGGATCTTCATTCTTAGCTATAAAAGCTACGTTCCGGAGAAAGTAGCACTTCCCTGTGGGAAGGAACCTTGAATATGATCCGGATCTGGATAAAGCCGACAGTCTGAAATTCTAGCCCTGAGGCCAAGCTTAATAAAATAGGGTTTTTTTTCTTTTTAAGAGCATTATAAACGAGATGTGTCATTATTGTTTCTGAAGCCAGCTTTAGAACATCGTTTAAGAACCATGATACTGACGTAGGCCTACAGAAGGTCTAAGTCTAGCACAGCCTTGGGAATAGACGAGAAGTAGGAATCTGTCAAGTCTATGTTTGAAACCAAATGAAAAAATCTTTTCAAGGCTGACTTGTTTGTCGTAATCGTGCTAGCCGCTAAGCCTTTTTCAAAAATAAGATCTGAAAAAGGATATAGCTGAATTGATTGTCATGATCCTAATATCGATTCTCTCAGGAAGGTTGCTAACTTTTGAGCAGCATTCATACTGTCTCAAAGTTGAATCTCTTTATCGGATTCAAGAAGAGAATATTTTGAGGGTCAATATTCGCATCCCTTTTCGCTGCAAACTTCATGAAAATCCATAAAGTTAGGGTTTTGAGAATCCCTGAGGAAGCGAACACAGTCTTCGTTTGTACTGACTGGGAGAGCCTGGATTGGGGATCCGAAGAGGGCGAAGACCCAGTTCCAGAATTAGAGGGTACCAATTGCTCTTCGGCCAGTCTGGGGCTACTAGAGCCACTTGACCCTTGAATGTCCTGAGTTTGTTTAACACTTTCATGAGAAGATTCACTGGAGGAAAGACATAAATCTTCTCCCAGTTGTTCCAGTCTAGAGCCAGGGCGTCCGTGGCATAGGCCAGAGGGTCCAGGTTGGGGGCCACATAACACGGGAGTTGTGGTTGCTGAGATGTGAAGAGATCCACCTGTAGACCTGGAAACTCTCTGAAGAATCCATTGGAACGAACTGTTGTCCAGTGACCATTCCGACTCTAGAGGTACTGATCGGGATAGAGCATCTGCTATGACGTTTCTCACTCCCGCTATATGAGTGGAGGAGAGATGCCAACTGAACTTGTCCGCCAGGGAGAAGATGGCTACCATGACATGATTTAGATGACGTGATTTGGAGCCTCCTCGTTTATACAATGTACTACCACTGCGCTGTCCAGGGACTAGCTTTATGTGGAGTACTTTGGCGGACGTAACCTTTTTAGAGTCAAGAACACTGCCATTGCTTCCAGTACGTTTATATGGAAACTGACGGAACTGAGGTGACCACGTTCCTTGAACCTTCTTGAACTGGGGAATATCCTCCCCAACCGCTTAATGAAGCGTCTGTGTGGATGGTGATCCCTGGTGGAGGAAACTGAAGGGGCACTGACACCGACAAGTTCTTGACTTTCGCCCACGGCCGGAGTCGATTCTTTAGAATCAGAGGGACTGAGGATAATTTGTCATGGACCTGACATTTGCTCGTGAGCGCCGATTCTGGTTAGGTCTTTCAGTTTTTGGGCTTTCATAGGATGTTTCGTCACTGATGCAAACTGGAGTGAACCCAGGATCTTTCCTGAGTTCTTCTTGACGCCAGTTTGTGACTCAGAAATTGCTTGGACTGACTTCGCTATTTCCTTCCTCTTGGTTGATGGAATCGACAGAGTATGGGAGGATAGATTCCATTGAATGCCTAGCCACTGAAAGTTTGACTCTGAGTGAGTCTTGACTTGGTCCTGTTATCTTGAAGCCTAGATATTCCAGGAACTGAATCACTTTCAGTGTTGCTTTGTTGCATTCCTCGACTGTTGAAGCCCAGATCAACCAATCGTCGAGATACGCTACTACCATAACCCCTTGCGATCTGAGTTGTTGAACTACTTCTTCCGCCAGCTTCGTAAACACCCTGGGTGCTACGTTGAGCCCGAAAGGAACTACCTTGAAGGAGAATGTCTGGTCTCCTATCTGAAGCCCAGATACGGACGGAAGTGTCTTGCAATAAGGATATGATAGTAAGCGTCTGTAAGATCGATAGAGGTGGTGACGGCCCCACGGGGAAGTAAGGTCCGCACCTGCGAGATCGTGAGCATCTTGAACTTGTCGCAGCGAATGGCTAAGTTTAAGCGGGACAAGTCTAAGATTACCCTTCTTTTTTGTGAGCCTTTCTTTGGCACGCTGAACAAGCGTCCTTGAAATTTTAACCTTTTGACTCTCGCTATAGCTCCTTTCTGAAGGAGATCCTCCGCATACTCCAGGTCAATTCCTTGGAAGGAAAGTTGGCGGAAAGGTGGTGGATGGGATGGGGGTGGGCTCGCTAACCAGCTCCAACCCAGGCCTTTTGACACAATGCTCTGAGCCCACTTGCTGAAGTTCCACCGGTGGCAAAGTGAAACAGCCTCCTCCTACCTGAAATTCCTCATTGGTTCTGGTTAGCCTCCTCCGGCCTCCCCTGAAATGTTTTCCCCTATTAAAGGGACCTCCCGATCCTCTCCCACGAAAGGATCGCTTACCTCTGCCTCCCTTACCCGAGCGGTCATACTTCTGTGAAGCTTGACTCGAAGACCGGTTGTAGGTGGAGAGAGGGCGCGTAAGAGGTGGAGGGCTGAGGCTGAGGAGAGATAAACTTAAATCGGCTGCACTGAAGCCTTTGAGGTGGAAGGTTGGGTTGGGGGCCTTTTTGCCACCAAGGGACAGCCGGAACTTGCTGAGAAAAGCGTGGCTGCTTCTTCTGGTAGGGCTGGAAACGTCTAGGTTTCCTTTGAGCCTTACCCTTACCGGCTTGATCCTGTCGTCTCTTGGCCGTAAGACCCCAACGGTCTTTAAGGCTCTGGTTCAATCTCGTAGCCTCTGACTGAACCTCCTTACCATCGCTTCTGGGAAGAGGTCTGCTCCCCAGATGCTTGACGTAGGCAACTTATTCGGCTCGTGCCGAATTGTTGCTTCTTGTAGGACATGTTTCCTACAATTCGTCCTAGCAGTGGCGAACTCAAACATATCCGACTGCACCGTTTGAGTCAAAGATTTGGTAAGAAGCTTGAAGAGTGGCTCCGACCCCATAGGCAATGGTAAGCCACCTCGGTCATAGCCATGGAATTAATAGACCTGGCTAACCGCGATTTGGCATCGAATTCTGCCTGAATAAGGCTATCTGGAAGCCTAGGTAGCTTCTCACCAAACTGCTCCATAGCACAGTCTGGTTTGAGTTTGCCAGCTGAGAAGGTGTTAGGTAAATCTTCCCACAATTCACCGGCTGAAGGAAGTAAAGGAGATGTAGGATCTGCTTCCTTCAGTTGAGGCATGGAATCCCCCTTCTGGGCTGCTGGAATAGTAGTTGTCGCGATCTTTGTCAAGAAAGGGAGCGGGGTACTCTCTTCCATCGTAAAGATCGTAAAACGGACTCTTAAAAGGTTTGGATTTTCGTGTTGGAACAATCCATGTCCTCTAGACACCTGAGCCATTCTCTCTGAGCCTGGTCACGTGAAATAGAGGACTGTCTCCTTTGGTACTTTATCATCCCGAGTCATGGCTGAGGCGGTGAGCCTGGCGTAGCCCCGATGAACGGAGGCGAAGGTCTTCCGGGTAGAACTCGAAGTCCTCAATCCTCCGAGTTCCACATTCCGGGATAGAGATGAGCCCGTCTTGGAAGGGGGCGTATGACGCTACTCTCCAAGGGTTGTTCATTGAGAACGGAGGTAGAGAGTCATACGGGGGTAGTTGGGCTCCACCTGTGCTGAAAGGTGGAGGAGAGGCTAGAGGAGCTTGGCTCAGTCCGGCTATAATGTTGTCCTGAGAGGTAATCCTATCAGACAACCGAGAGATCATTTGTTCCATGCTGTTTTTCAGAGACCCAACCAGATCGCCCACTTGTTGTAACAGACCAGCGTTGGAGTCCAAAGCCGGAGCTGCTGCGGAGGTGGAAGGGTGGCCCTGAACTGGAACCAAGGGTAGCGGAACTGACGACTCCGCTGGAGTGTGAGATCTCTCCCTGGAGGATCTACTCCTCGAGGACTTAGAGCCGGACCCAGAAGCTTTAGATCTCTCTGCTCCGGGGTTTCTAGCCGGAGACTTACGAGAAGAGGATGACGCCGAAGCCGTCTTCTTAGACGACGACGACGTCTTCGTCAAGGTTTTCACTGCTTGACCCTTGACCTTGGGTCTAACTGAAGCGTCAGGAGAAGTATAAAGTTCATTACCCGTAAAGCCTTGGAAGGATGGAGAGGTTGCAGGAGTAGAAGAACCAGTTGCACCCAAGGGCATCCCTTGGGTGTCCAACGTACCTACCTCGACCAACAGGTCGTCTACACCTACCATAGGTTCCACATTAATATCAAGCGTCGCGACTTCCGAGGAGATGTCCTGGCCTTGGTCCGTCAACGAGGCAGCCAGCTGTTGCTGGATGAAAGCGATAGTCGGGGCCGCCTCTGCTGGGTCGACGTAGCCTGTCGCCTTGCCTCCGGGGAAGATTAGTACCGCCAACCTCTTCTCAAGGATGTAGGGCATACCCTTGGCGGTGTTCTTCCCGAAACCGCCGACCCAGGCCCGCAGGGTTGCCAGTGCGGTATCCCTCACAGCCGGAGCCTGGAAGAGAGGGTATTGATTAGATTTTAAGAATAACTTAAAACTAAAACCAACTTAAAGCTTAACTTAAAATTATAGGGGCTATAAGACCCCCTGAATTTTATCTTAAGTTAGGGTGATTAATGTAAAAACTTAAGCACTATAACAAATGAGGACCAGTTACCGGAGTTGGAATACTTACCCCGTCTAAGAGCTGGCTCACCAGATCGTAACAGATGGTACACGTCTCGTGGTACCAGACCTGGATGTCCCCGTGCAGAGTTGCGCATGGAGCATGGGACCGGCAAACTTCGTGTCCACATGGGTCCTGAAGTGTGGCGGCGCATCCCGGATGCTCACAGTTGGTGGTCTGTAAGTGAAAAGACACATGAGTATCTTAAAGACTATCACTTACAGGCTAAAGGACAGAACGAACTCCGTTGCATGCCGGAGTCGGAAAAAATTTGGGCATAACCCCTCCCTTAATCGCCTGAATAGGCTATAACCCGGAGAGATCGGTGAGAACAGGTAAGGGAGGGGGGATGGTTTAAGGTACTTAAGATAAACTTAATAGTTTAACATAATAGATCTTAAACCTAAAAACTCGAACGTACCGGACTAAGTCCAGTGCGTGGCGGAGTGTTGTAACTCAGCGAGACGGAGTGGTTAGAAGGGACCAACTGTATGTTCCGGTCCACCCTGCTGGGTGGACTAGCACCTTTCCGCTGGATGCCAGGTCTCCGGTGGTAAAGGAGCCCTAGTAAGGTGGGAAAGAGCGAGAGGACATACAGACTCGGGCTAGCAACGGAGCGACGGGGTAGCAACGGAGGGGGGAGGAAGGCCAGTCCCCCCCACATTACCATCCGGCCGGACCGAGAAGCTGGAGAGGTCGAGTCCAGCCTGGGTCTGTCCCGTCCCTCTACTCCCTCCGCCTGGGGGGAGAGAGAGAGGTAGGTAGGCTCGGGTATGCGGAGCGAGCATGGGCAGACCGACCCACCCCCCCGACTCTATAGAAGAGCGGGAGGGGGGGAAGGTGACTGGACAGGCGTCTGGCTGCCTCGTGATCACGTAGTGACCACGGGGCGGTAAGAACAAAACAATAGCCAACTAAGACTAGAAAACATAACCAACTGATCAGAGAGATGCTATCGGGAAGCAACCGAAACTGAAGAGCGGTAGCAATATAGGCCCATGGGCCATAACCTAGGCTAAGCAAGCCAGACGCCTAACTAACCTCAAACAAATATCATATAAATAATTCAAATGAATAATAATGAAAGAAAGAAAAGAAAACAAACATAGTAGGAGAAAAAATCCAGGAGTGTACGACTAACCCGAAGGCAAGTCTACCACTCGAAAGCTAGCCGAGGCCGATACTAAGCGCCGCTAGGGTTCTGGATGGAAGGAGCCTACATAAGGTAAAAGACATGCATGCATGACAAAACCGTGTAGACCGTACCCTAAACAAAGCGGATAATTAAAATAGAGCGTACTTAAGTGAGGGGATGTTCTGGGTATGGGCGACCAAGAACGAACCCACCACGAGGCAGAACCATGCTGCCATGCTTCGACCTAGAGTTCGTATTTATACCTAAAAACGGCAAATACGGGCTCAGGGCCGGAAAAAACCAAATAGCAATAAACACTGAGTACTTAACTTAGCTGCTGCGATGGCTGCACGCTCCATGGTAAATAAATCCAAAGAAAAGGGCACAAAAACACCGAGTAAAAAAAGGGCACGTGTGTATCGTGTGCGCTAACTGAAAAGGATGGCCACCAGAGGCGCAGCAGTCGGCAGCATGGGATGGAGTAGTAGTAGTAGTTGCTGCCCACTCTGTGGGTCGGCTCTCCTCTTGGGGGGATTTTGTAGTGGGAGAATTCTATTGGCATTTGGCTCGTGGTAGTGGTCTCACTCGCCATAGTGTTTCATACCGACACCCTCTTGGAGGGTGAGCGAGTCAGTTATACTGACCTTTTTCTTTTATTTATTTATTCTCTGGTATGTGTTTAGTACATTTACCCTAGAAATAATAGATTAAAGGATATTTCGCGCAGCGACACGAGCTGAGCCCAGAAATGCATACATGTATACGAGAGTGATGTTTTCAGCCAGGTAGTCCTCCACCCACCATGGAGCCCAACAAGGGAGGGGTGTGGAATGTCACATTAATGGGCCACCCCTAGAGGTTACTTCCTGGTTATACACCTGATCCCCAGCACTTAAGGCGTCGTCAGTTCGTCGAGATCCGACCCAGTACTAGGGACCAAGTTTAACATAAGACTTTCCCCTCGCTCGAACACGTCAGGTACTTGAATTTTACGGGTGGAGTGGCATGCCGTCCAACTCCACCCTCCATCAGATTAAAAGAGCAGTCAATTCAATAGTCCAATACCATGCCAGGGTCGTCAACGAAAGAAAAAGGGAAAAGGGAAAATTTATAAGGAGGAGGAGTAAAGGAGTTAAAGGTCCCAATGTTCAGTTGGATCCACAGCAGAGAGTGTAGGCGTAAAGGGGCATACTCTCTCTGCAGTGGATCCCTAAGCCCCCCACCTCGTCAAGGAGTTGGGATCAGGGGGAAGACATTGTCAAGGAATGAATGAAATACAATTGGAGAGAAAGTTATCAGGTAAACAAGATCAAAAATACCTAATGGTTAATTGTCAAAAGGGTAAAAGTTAAAGAGATAATCCAGGATTATTGGATATCACACGGTCACAAACCTAAACATAGATTTAACCCTAACAGAAACTACAAAATACCCGTACAGTCCAAAACATGTCAAAACTGAATTTTTGTACATTCAACTTCCCTGTCAGATATATACTTAGCTATAGACCCCGTCGTCCCCGACAGAAATTAGAATTTCACGGCACACGCTACAGCTAGGTCAGGTGATCTACCGCCCTGCCGCTGAGTGGCAGGAATAGGAACCATTCCCGTTTTCTAATCAGATTTTCTCTGTCGCCGGTTCCGGTAACATCGTTGCTGGTTCCTCCTGACTTGACTTTCATTTTTTCATTGCCGTTGATCTTCTGGACTGATTTATTTGGTGACGTATTGGATCTCTGGTTTGGCATACGCTTTTGTGGACTGTTTTTTTATTTTGGTTTTGGATTATTCTTGAAATGTCGGACTCTAGCTATACAGTTAGAAGATGTGTGAATGAAGGTTGTAGTGTGAGACTACCAAAAGCTTCGGTAGATCCTCACACATTATGCAAGCAGTGTAGGGTGAATGAATGTTCTGTCTCTAACACTTGTAATGAATGTGTAAATTTGAGTGAGGGAGAATGGAAGACTCTAAATTCCTACTTAAGGAAATTGGAGAAGGATAAGGCTAGAAAAGCTTCTTCCAGAAGTTTGAGTAGGTCTTGCTCTAACGAGCCAGTTAGTAGTGTAGCACCTAATTCTCAAGTAATTGTTGCTTCCTCCCATACAGTATTAGCACCTTCTCCCTTCTCAGATTCTGCAAATTCAGTATCGGAAATTGCAGATTTGAAGGCTGCCCTCAAGAGGATGGAGCGTAAAATGCAAGCTCTAGAAGGTAAGCAAAGTGCAGTGGAAAGTGATGTTAGTGTCCCCAGTGCAGTGGAGGTTGTGTCTGATCGGCTCTGTCTCGCTCCCAGGCCTAGACCTCTTCCAAGCTCCCAGGGCAGAGGAGAAGGAAAGTCGAAAGCCTTACGGAGGTTACGGAGAATCCCCACTGATCAGGCGTCCCCTCGGCAGGATCTGTGGCGTCCCAGACTGCCAAGGATCGCCATTGGAGAGACATCCTAAAAGAGTGCTTCTCCTCGTCCGATTCGTCTTCGCATAAACGTGGATGGAGTTCGGACGATCTATTGCGTCCTACCAAAAGGAGTTGGAAGGCGCCTACTTTGGACTCGAGCCAGGAACATTTTCCAGAGGACTCGCCATGTGAGAGGAAGAGAGCCAAGAAAGCCTATATTGCGCCTGCTCTCGGCTTGGAGTCTCCTTCATCCTTCAGACCTCCTTCATCCTCCAGACCTCCTTCCCCTCGTTCTGATAAGGAGGAGGAAGATACAGCGACTAAGATTCTCCTTAAAATGCAGGAGCAAATCTCGTCTTTGGTAGGAGTCCTAAAGAAGGACCCTCCTTGGAGAAAAGACTTTCCTTCTGATCAAGAGATCTCGTCCGGCGGACGTTCATGGCTCCAATAAAGGATCTTCTGACAAAATCAGGCGAGAGGCTCCATTTGGGCGAGAAGCGCCAGATTCGGACAGCCCGGACAGGAGCGAGTGTTGTCCGATACGGACAGCACCAGCCAGGCGCGAGGCGCCAGCCAGGCGCAAGGTGCCAGCCAGGCGTGAGGCGCCAGCCAGGCGTGAGGCGCCAGCCATAAGCGAAGCGCCAGCCAGGCGCCAGGCGCCAGGATCTCCAGCTTCATCTGATATCGAGAGAGAAGTTAATGGGGAGGCTCCTCTTTGTAACTTTTCACAAGATCAGCTTTCTCCTGACAGGGACGCAAGATGTAGCACAGGCGGCCGTCGCCCTTGTCAGGATGGCACTGGTACTGCTGGAAGTTTTGTTCATGAAACTTACCTGTCAGATATATATATAGCTTTACTCTCTGAAGTCCGACAGAATTTCAAAACTCCCGGCACACGCAGTTGGCGGCCAGGTGGTTAGTACCCATTCCCGCCGCTGGGAGGCGGATATCAGGAACCATTCCCATTTTCTATTTAGATTTTTGTCTGTCGCCGGTAGTGTAAACACCTGTTTTGTACATGAACTTTCCTGTCAGATATATACTTAGCTTTACGTCTCTGACGTCACGACAGAATTCAAAACTCGCGGCACACGCGACAGGTAGGTCAGGTGATCTACCTTACCCGCCAGAATTTTCTGTCGCCGGTGACGACTACACCTGTGGTTGTTACCTCCTGACAGCTTTATTCGATTCTCGTTGCCTTGGATTTATTTGGACTGACTTTCGGTGAAGTACCTGATCTTGTTGGCTTGGCATACGCGCTTGTGGATTGTTTTTTGACTATTGGTTTGGATTTTTCTTTGATTTCAAGATGTCTGATGTAGAGGTTAAGAAATCTTCTATGTTTAGGGTGTGCTCTATAGATGAATGCAAGGTGAGGCTACCGAAAGCTACGGTAGATCCTCACACAGTATGCTTGAAATGTAGGGGTAAAGAATGTTCTTTTATTAACCCGTGTAATGAGTGTGAGAAGTGGATGAGGGGGTGAATGGAAGTCTCTTTCTTCCACTTGAGGAAGTTGGAGAAAGACAGGGTGAGGAAAAGCTTCGTCTAGAAGTTCTAGCAAGTCTTGTATTAGCGAGGTTGAAGTAGACAATCCTGTTGTAGCACTAGATCCTTCTCCCGTTTCAGCTCCTGCTCCCTGCATCAAACTAAAGATACGACTTCGGAAGTGGCAACCATGAGAGCCACGATCCTTAGCATGGAGAAGAAAAATTCGTTCGTTGCAAGGTAAGAGTAATAGTGAAGGTGAATTGTGCAGTGACCCCAGTGCAGTGGAGGGTGCGTCTGATCGGTCTCCTTAATGCTTCCAGGCCTAGACCTCTTCCAGACTCCCAGTCCCAGTGGAGGAGGAAAGTCAACAGCCGCAGGGAAGGTTTAGGGAGAACTCCCACGATCAGGCGTCCCCTCGGTAGATCCTGATGTTGCGTTCCCAGGCTGCCTTTGTTCGCTCTAAGAAGGTGTTACGCCAATGCTTCTCTTCTTCTTCATCACCTTCGCCTAGAAGAGGATGGAGCGCCTCGGATTCATCGCGACCGTTGAAGAGAGCCTGGAAGGCTCCTTGCGCCTTTCCTTCCAGCCCGGAATGTTTTCCAGAAGAGCCTGAAGTGGATATCAAGAAACCCAGGAGGGATCAGGAGTTCTCGCCTCAGAGTAGGCTTCGATCCTCATCCCTCCTTGGCTGGAGGTACGCGTCGTAAGAAGGACGTCTCTCTCCCGTCAAGAAGTCTAGGCTACCTTCGCCTGCGTTGCCTTCTCAGTCGGAGGCGGCTCTCTCCTGTAACAGCGGATGGAAGGAGGCGCTCTTCCCTCGGCAGACGCTTGTCGTCTTCCAGGTGACAATCGCCCAAGAAGCTTTCTCCTGGCGACTTCATTTCTCCAGTAGAAAGGGATCTAGCGCCTAGTAGGCGCTCGTCTAAAGAGAAGCGACAGCTTCGTCTTCTCGCTCCTTTTGAAGAAAGATCCTCCAGTCTCTGGATAAGAGAGCCTCCTCATACATGGATTCTTCAAGAGACAGGATCTCTCCTTATGTTAGGCGCCTAGATCCTGGTAGGCGCTACTCCCCAAGTAGCTGCTCTCCCGCTGCCAAGCGCTGTGCGGAAGATAGGCGCTTCTCTCCTGATAGGCGCGGTTCACCTGTTAGCCGCTCTGTTCAGGTCAGGCGTAAAGAGCCTGAAAGAAATGTCTCGGCTGAGAGACTACCTTTTGCAGAGACCCACGCGTCTCGATTTAAGTTTGTGGATCATGGTAGACGCCTGTCTCCGAGTAGGCGATCTTCTCCAGGGATTCGCTCTCCTGTAGGTAGGCACCAAGAGCCTAGCAGGCGTTCTCCTCATTTTAGGCGCAGTCGCCAGGCAGCCGCTCTCCTTTTGAGGCGCATGGCGATTCTGTTAGGCGCCGTGAGCATAGTAGGCTCTCCTCTCCTAGCAGGCGCTCCCTTTGGACTCCCGTGTATGTAGGAGCAGACTTCAGGATCACAGAGGACTCACTCATCGGAGTAGGAAGGACGCATTGCGATAGGAGCTCTCCCGAAGCTTTGGCTTCCCCTCCTGATAGGCGCCAGACGGCTGCCAGGACACTCACTAGATAGACGCACTTCTTTAGAGAAGTCCAGCTGCTCTCATAAAGAAGCTGAAGGTTCTTCGGTGGATGAAGTGGAACCTTCAGAAGAGACTTAGTTAAGGATTCTTCGGTCTCGTCCTACAAGATCTTGACAGACCTCCTTCTTCAAGAGTTTGGAGACGCTCTTACTCCCGTCGCTCTCCTCCTCTCGTTATTCTGCGACTTCTAAGAAGACGAAGGTTTCCTCCTGTGTGAGGATGAAGCCAACCATCTCGATGAAGAAGGCTTTGAGAGGTTTTGGTGATTGGCTTCTTTCGGAAGGAGGAAAGAAGACTGTGTTTTCTTCCCCCTTCAAGCTTACGGGCAGACTAGGCTTCTGGTATGAGTCTGGAGAACCCCTATGCCTGGGTCTACCGTCATCTGCAGACGCGGACTCTCTTCACTGGTGGAGCCGCACGACGCTCGGCTCTCTTGTCAGCTAAGACCTACCTGGGCTATGAACGAGCTCGACCACCTGTTGAAGGGAATGTTCAGAGTCTTGGAAGTCTTCAACTTCCTTGACTGGTCTTTGGGGGTCTTGGCTAAAAAGACTCAGAACCCGGATTCCATTTCGCCCGAGGATCTCAACAGTGTACTGACATGCATGGATAAGGCAGTTAGAGATGGATCGAGCGAAGTAGCCTCCTGTTTGGAGCAGGGGTTCTTAAGAAAAGATCAGTCTTCTGCTCTTTACTTACAAAGTCCTTCTCTCATGCTCAAAGAGCCTCGCTTCTCTATTCGCAACTCTCGCCGCTTCTCTTCCCAAAGAAGATAATCCAGGACATCTCAGGAGCTATCTCTGCGAAGGCTACTCAAGACATGCCTCCGCTCAGTCTGCCGGAAAACCTAGGACCTCCTTCCAGACGAAGACTAAGAAGGAGACTCCAGCTAGACAGGAGCCCTTTCGAGGGGGCTCCTTCTAGAGCCTCTACCTCAAGAGGTAATAGACCCTTCAAGAGAGGAAGATCCTTCTCGCGCTCATCCAGAGCTAAGAAGTAGGAAAGTAGTCCTCCAGACATCAGTAGGTGCCAGCTTCTAAGATTCGCAGAAGCCTGGGCAAGGAGAGGAGCGGACAATCGGTCCCTCTCGATTATCCGGAAAGGATATCTGATTCCCTTTACAGAAAGACCACCTTTGACGGACGACTCCGAGGGGAGTTGGTGGCCAGGTACAGGGATCCATCATGAGCCACGCTCTAACGCAGGCAGTAGAACAAATGTTAGAGAAAGAGGCTATAGAGCTAGTGAGCGACCCATGCTCAGCGGGCTTTTACAACCGCCTGTTTATGTTCCAAAAAGCCTCAGGAGGATGGAGACCGGGTTCTGGATGTAAGCGCCTGAATTTCTTTGTAGAAAAGAGGAAGTTCCCGCCATGGAGACGATTCCATCTAGTGTTGGCGGCTCTTCGTCCAGGGGATTGGATGGTGTCCCTAGATCTTCAGGACGCTTACTTCCATGGCGTCCAGATCCATCCTTCTTCAAGGAAATACCTCAGGTTCATGATGGGAGGAAGGATATCCCAATTCAGGCCTTGTGTTTCGGCCTTTCAACAGCCCTTCAGGTCTTCACAGGACTAATGAAAAATGTAGCAAGATGGCTACATTTGGAGGGAGTCAGGGTGTCCCTTTACTTGGACGACTGGCTGATCAGAGCCAAGTCACAGAAAAGATGTTGGAGGACCTACAAAAGACCCTTTTCAGGCGAGTTCTCTGGGACTTTGTGTGAACTTTCAAAATTCTCAGTTTAATCCCCAGTCAAGATCGTATCTATCTGGGGATTTGATGGTTTTCATCTGGATTTTCGGGCTTTTCCTTCTCCAGAAACAGGATAGCCCGACGAGTCAGAGAAAGTCAAAGCCTTCCTAGAGAAAGACGTATGCACAGCGAGGGAGTGGATGAGTTTGTTGGGGACACTCTCCCGTTGGAGCAATTCCTTTCCTCTAGGAGGTTGCACCTCAGACCTCTCCAGTTCTTTCTACATCGAAAACTGGAGGTGTCGTTCTCAAAACCTAGAGTTCTCCTTCAAGATTTCAAGAGAAATCAAGAAGGACCTCTCTTGGTGGGCAAACCCTCTCAGGTTTGCAGAAGGGATGTCCCTTAACATTCTGAACCCCAACCAAGTGTTGTATTCCGACGCGTCGGAAAACAGGTTGGGGAGCAACGCTCGGCTCAAGAGAAGTGTCAGGCGCCTGGAAAAAGAAAGAACAGGTGACCTGGCACATCAACAAGAAAGAGCTGATGGCTGTTTGGCTAGCTTTGAAAGCATTCGAGCCCTACGTCCTAGCTTCGGCAGTTCAGATCAACTCGGACAACACCACGGCCCTGGCATACATCAGGAAGCAAGGGGGACTCACTCCTTCTCCCTGTACGAGACAGCAAAAGAACTTCTGCTGTGGGCAGAGGAAAGGAAGATTTGTCTCCTTACAGGTTCGTACAGGGAGAAAAGAACGTCAGAGCAGACCTCCTAAGCAGGAAAGATCAAGTCCTGCCTGCAGAGTGGACTCTTCACGAGGATGTTTGCCAGGACCTGTGGAGTCTTTGGGGCAGGCCCTCACATAGACCTCTTCGCCACAGCCAAGAATGCGAGGATAGGCAACTACTGCTCTCCGATATCGGACCCGAGGGCAGTGTCAATAGATGCTTTTCTCTAGATTGGAAGGGCTTAGACTGTATGCTTTTCCTCCCTTCAAGATACTGGGAGAAACTCTCAAGAAGTTTGCATAATCGGTGGCAGCAAGGATGACGCTGGTAGCCCCTTTCGGCCCGCACAAGTATGGTTCACAGAGGTACTGGAATGGTTAGTAGATTTTCCGAGAACATTACCACAGAGGATCGATTCTGCTCAGACAACCCCCACTTCGACAGGTATCACAGAAACCTCCCCGCTCTCGGTCTGACTGGCTTCAGACTGTCAAAAGTTTGGTCAGAACGAGAGGGTTTTCTGCAAGAGCTGCAACGGCTATCACAGCAGCAAGAAGGCCTTCTACCCTTAGAGTCTACCAATCGAAGTGGGACGTCTTTCGACGGTGGTGTAGGAACCATCACTTTTCCTCTTCCAGTACCTCTGTAACCCAAATAGCAGACTTCTTACTTTTCTTAGGGAGAAAAGTGGGACTGGCGGTATCAACCATTAAAGGTTATCGTAGCATGCTGGCTGCAGTGTTTAGGCACAGAGACTTAAAACATTTCAGAAGACAAGGACCTTCATGATCTAATAAGATCTTTTGAAACATCCAAAAAGGTTTCGCCAGAGATTCCGAGTTGGAATCTGGATGTAGTGCTACGCTTCCTTAGGTCCCCTAAGTTCGAACCGCCTGTCTGCCTCTTTTAGAGACCTCACGAGGAAGACACTTTTTCTCATGGCATTGGCTTCCGCAAAGAGGATTAGTGAACTCCATGCAATAGAAGGGAAAGTGGGGTTCAGAGGAGATGCAGCGATCTGTGCATTCCTGCCTTCGTTCTTGGCTAAGAACGAGAACCCCTCAAAATCCTTGGCCTAGGAGTTTTGAAGTCCGAGGTTTGTCTGCCTTAGTAGGCGAGGAAGCAGAGAGGGTCACTTTGCCCAGTACGAAGTTTAAAGTTTTATCTTCAGAGAAGAAGAAAACTTAAGGGCAATGATGTCAACCTTTGGTGCTCTGTAAGAGATCCAAGGAGGGCTCTTTCGAAGAATGCGCTTTCTTTCTTCATCAGAAGCCTGGTGAAAGAAGCACATGCGATATGTGATGAAAGTCAATTCAAGCTTCTGAAGGTCAAAGCTCATGAGGTAAGAGCTATTGCCACTTCATTAACTTTCAATAAGAACATATCCCTGAGTAATATTATGAAGGCAACATTCTGGCGTGCAATCAGTCTTCGCAAACCACTATCTGAGAGACGTCAAAATACGTATGAAAAGTGCTTCGCGTTAGGCCCGTAGTATCGGCGGATTCGGTGCTGGGGCAGGGAGCTGAGACATATCCTTTGTAGTATATTTTTTCCCCCTTGTTTAGGTTGTAAGTTTTTTGGTTGTTTGAAAGAGCATGCGGGTAGGCGTGTCTTTCATGTCGTAGTCTAACAATGATTAGATTGGTTAGGTAATCGGTTTATGTTTGAGCTCCTTGCAATGATAGTGGTTAGGTTCTGTCATATAAGAGGGCGAATCCCCTTTGACAAGATCCTGCTCGGATTCTATCAAGTAAGCGGATACCAAATCCCTTTGATAGACCCATAGAGGTCTGTCAGCTGTAGGTCACGCCCTCACTGAAGCTCTTCAGCAACGCAGACTCATAGACAGTAACTACGAAGTCTTCTGCTAAACAGGTAAGAACCAAGGTGTATTTTACATCCTACAACAAGTGTTGTGTCCCCCTTTTTTTCCATATTTATTTTGCTGTCTCTTTCCCTCCACCAAGGGTGTCAATCAGCTAAGTATATATCTGACAGGAAAGTTCATGTACAAAAAATGTTAGTTGTTAGTATACAATAAGGTTTGTACATACTTACCTGGCAGATATATACGATGATGGCCCTCCCAGCCTCCCCTCAGGAGACAGGTGGAAGAGAAAAATTCTGGCTGGAAAGGGAGATTGGTTCTTACAGCCGCCACCCAGCGGCGGGTAAGGTAGATCACCTGACCTACCTGTCGCGTGTGCCGCGAGTTTTGAATTCTGTCGTGACGTCAGAGACGTAAAGCTAAGTATATATCTGCCAGGTAAGTATGTACAAAACCTTATTGTATACTAACAATAACATTTTCCATTACCTCCGCCTAGGATTTTGAAAACTTCTTTTTGCCTTGAGTATCCTGATTGACTTTTGGTTTTTTGTACTGGATTGTTGGCTTGGCATACGCAATAGTGGTTTGATTTGGATTTTGGCTCTGACTTTTCTTTAAATACGATGTCTGGATCTAGTTCTACTACTATGAGATTCAGGGTCTCTGTAACACGGTTTTTTGGACTTTGCTCATTGTCAAAGCATCGGATGTAGCTGAAAGTTGACATCTGTATATTTTATAACCACACACAAATTTTGTCAGCATTATCAATAACCTAAACCAGATAGTTTTGATTTTTATAGAGTAAAAATGAACTAGCCGACGCCATGGCCAATGATTACGAGCCAAGAGTCGAAAAACATTCATTACGTAAGCAAGGTAAACAAACACCTTTTGACTAAATGTTGCCCCGCCCATCCACCAGACAGAAATGCCATCGGCTCTGAAACCCAAAGACTTTATGAATGGCGGAACGATACATAGATGTGGGTGGGGTATCAGTGCTAGCGAAGTAATACTACTGTAGCAGTAGTGCCGCAACAGTATAGCAGTAATATACATGAATTAAACGTTTAGACCAACTGCTGGGATCCTTGAGGATCATTTAGCACTTCTTACAACTACTTGAGAAATTAGTTTTTATAGCCAGAAGTTAAATTTTCTAATCCAACAATGCCCATGGTAGCCTTCAGTGTTATCCTGAATTATAACAAGGCAAAAGTGGGTGGAGCCTCATGAAGTCACCATTCTGACGATAATTATTGGTGAAGGTTTAAAGCCAATATACGGTACCGGCTATTTTTTTTTCAGTAAATAGGTAGATAGCCAATAAATAAAAATTGCTTGACATTGGATATGGCAGTTATCAAATCAAGCTTGTCTACTATGTTTTTGGTAATTACCAACTATTCCCTACATCTTGTCAATCTGATTGTGACTATAAAGTAGACTGTAATTTCTTTGGAAACTTATTTTGGGAGTTAGACTAATAATCGAAGTGGTTTTTTGTATTTATTAACATATTTTGTTGGTTTGTTCATTATGACAATTATCAATGGGGAGGTTCCAGAGTTCATAAAGGTGTACTGCTTTGCTTGTATTTAAATTTGTATGTCATTGTTGCCAGAGGTTTAGCCTTTGTTACGTATAGCCAATCATCCATTGAGAAAGAGGGAAGAAATGAGTCATAAGTTACGTAACGGGTGCCTGCGTTTGAAACCTTTTCTCTTGAGTAAGTTGGCCCGTCTTCAAACAAAGGTCACTTTGACATTATAAGTACCAAATTTATTCAACCTACGTAGTGCAGAATACACTCAAAATTTATGTGTTGATATAATATGTATTCTGAATAAGCGTTATATTTATGAAATGCTTAGATAAAAAGTTATTGCCAAAAAACCGTGTTACAGAGGCCCTGAATCTCATAGTAGTTTCAGGGTGTGTGGTGTGCAAGAATGTAAGGTGAGGCTACCGAAAGCTTCGGTAGATCCTCACTCTGTGTGCACGAAATGTCGAGGTCATGTATGTTTGTTGAACGATAGATGCATCAAGTGTGAGGACTTGACAGATCTTGAGTGGAAGGCGTATGATTCTTATGTAAGAAAGCTTGAGCGCGATAGAATCAGGAGGTCTTCCTCCAGGAGTGCTTCTGTGAATAGAAGTCAGGGTAATATTGTATCTCCATCGAACCCCCCTGTAGATTTAATTGAACCTAACCCTGTAGTGTTGCCTTCGGGCAATCAGGAGGTGTCTACAGAAGGAAATGTGCTCTCTACGATCATGGAGTCGATTCGTGCCCTGGAGTCAAAAGTGCTTGCGCTACAATCGGAGGTGTTGAAGTGCAATGAAAGTGTTGGTGCATCTAGTGTTGTGGAGGGGGCGTCAGATCGGTCCCATAATGCCTCCAGGTCTAGACATCTGTCGGACTCCCAGGACTTAGGGAGTGGGCAAGTCGAAAGCCGAAGGAGGGTTACGGGAACTAAAAACCGGTCTGACGTCCCTTCGGCAGAATCTGTGGACGTGTCCCAGACTGCCAAGGATCGTGCATGGGCACGAGTCCTTAAAGAATGTTTCTCATCCTCCGAGGCGTCCTCCCCTCACCGAGCTGGAGCTCTCGGAGAGCCTCTCGCGGGGAGAGCAGCAAGGGCGCAAGATGTCGCACAGGCGGCCGTCGTCCTTGTCGCCCTCTTAAGAGAGGTTTTAGAGAAGAGGACGCTTCACGTCCTTCTTATCAACCTTTTCATTCGTCACCTGAATATTTTGAAGCCTTCCCACCACAGAAAAGGACCAAGACTTCATCGGAGGAGGACGCTTTTGAGCGTCCAAGTCGCTCTAAATTTGCTCCTGAGACAAAGGAGAGGGCATCCCCTCGCCCGTCTTCCTCTCACAGGATTAGTCCTTCTCCAGATCAAGAATTTTCTCCATCAAGGGAGGTTCTGATGGATATGTAGAAACAGTTGGCGTCCTATTTTGCGAAGAGAGAGACAGAACCCTGTCGGCGGAGGAAGGACTGGTGGTTGCCTGTCAAGAGAACCAGGCAGTCCCCAGCTCCTTCTCCTCGTTCTTCGGCCTCTTCGTCACCTTCTAGCAGCCGACTCATTCGAGAACGTGAAAGCGTTCCTTATGAGAGAGTGTTTAGGAGAGAAGAGCATGGCAAAGACGTGAGTTGTCGCACAGGCGGCCGGCGTCTTTGTCAAGAGGTCGTGAATGTCCAGAAATCTCTGACTGACGATCGTTGTTCTAAGTTTTTCTCTCGTGCACGTCAAGAGAGCGAGGCTCGCCAAGATCAAGAGCCTCGTAAGGACGTCTCTGAATACGCACGACATGCTCGACGGCCTGCACACTTTGTCGTTATTGAAAATGATGTTAAAGAAGCTCGACGTCCTGCTTTGCGTGACGTTAATCAGGACGCTTTTGAGGAAGCTCTTGCCAGGATGCTCGGGAAGATGCTTCGCAGGACGCCTACGCATCGGGACACTCTTCAGGGCGCTCGGGAGGACGCCTTGGAAGAATATTTAAGTCCGAAGTGTCATGATGTTCCGCAGGATGTTAATTTCCAAGATCTTAAAGTGTCGAAAATAGCAGGGAAACAGAAATGGATTGGTACTTCTAACCCTACTTCAGACAGAGGCACCCTCTTGCGAACAGGGCCTCAAGGATTAATAACATCGCAATCTTTGAAGGACACTGCTTTTAGAGAAAGAGAATCGTCTAGTGATTCGTGTCCTGCGGACGATGAAGAGCCAACCACGTCATCCGCCTCGGATTATAAGACGTTGACGCACCTTCTGAAAAACTTGTTCCCGGATAAGTTTCAGGCACCGGTTCCTTGCTCTCCGCCTTCACAGTTGGCCTCATCGAAAACCAGGAAAGCTCCTGGCTTCATTAAAATGGCCACCTCGCTCTCTGCGAAGAGAGCATTTAAGAGAATCCAAGATTGGATGGACTCAAGGAAGGCAAAAGGCAACACTTCCTTTGCTCTTCCTCCATCGAGACTAAGCGGTAGAGTGGGAATCTGGTACGAAATGGGAGAAGAAGCGGGATTGAAAGCGCCGTCTTCCTCTCAAGGCGATTTCGCTAACTTGTTTGACGCTCCGAGGAGGTCGTACCTATCATCAGCAAAGGTTTCCTAGACCATGTCGGAAATGGATCACCATCTGAAAGGTATCTTCAAAACCTTAGAAGTATTTAACTTCCTGGATTGGTGCTTGGTGGCCCTGGACTTACAATCCAAAAGTCCAGACTCGATTTCTTTGGAAGAATTATCCAGCGTGTTGGCATGTATTGATAGAGCAGTAAGGGATGGCTCTGATGAACTGGCATCCCATTTCGCTACTGGACTACTAAAAAAGAGAGCTCTGTACTGCAGTTTTGCGGCGAAATCAGTGTCTCCTGCGCAGAAGGCAGAATTGTTGTTCGCCCCATTTTCGACACATCTTTTCCCGCAGTCTATGATAAAAGATTTGTCGGTTAACCTGCAGGAAAAGGCGACGCAGGACCTCTTGACACAGTCTTCCAGACGTCCTACAGCCCAGGCTTCTACTTCAGCCATGCAAGCCCCCAAGAAGAAGTTTAAGCCCTTTCGTGGAGCGCCTTCCTTGAGAACTTTTCCTCGAGGAAGGGGGCTCTCTAGAGGCAAGGTCTCCTCAAAGAACAAGGGAAAAAATTGACATTTCTGCCCTTCAGGCACCTGTTGGAGCGAGACTCACATCTTTTGCTCATGCGTGGAGAATGATAGGGTCAGACACCTGGTCCCTCGATATAATCGAGAGAGGATACAAGATCCCTTTCCTCTCTGCTCCTCCATTGAGCACGAAGCCTATAGACCTGTCGCCCTCATACCAGCCAGAGAAGCAACAGATATTGCTCAACCTTTTAGACCAAATGTTAGAGAAGAGAGCCGTAGAAGAAGTCCTAACGTTAGATTCCCCAGGCTTCTACAACAGGTTATTCCTGGTTCCGAAGCAGTCTGGGGGATGGAGGCCTGTCCTAGACGTCAGCAGGCTGAACCTTTTCGTGAGAAAAGAAAAGTTCAGGATGGAAACGTCCCAGTCTGTACTAGGGGCTTTGAGACCAGGAGAGTGGATGGTGTCATTGGATCTCCAAGACGCGTATTTCCACGTCCCGATTCATCATCAATCAAGAAAGTTCCTGAGATTCGTCTTGAAAGGACAGGTCTTCCAGTTCAGGGCTCTATGCTTTGGACTAAGTACGGTGCCGATGGTATTCACTCTCCTCATGCGGAATGTAGCGAAATGGCTTCACCTATCAAAAATAAGAGTCTCGCTTTACCTGGACGACTGGCTAATCAGATCGTCGTCGGAGTCAAGGTGCCTGGAGGACCTTCAAACGACGTTACAGCTGACGAAGGCCCTGGGCCTAATAGTCAATTACAAGAAAGTCCCTCTGATCCCCCACGCAGTCCATCGTGTATCTGGGGATTCAGATGGATTCAGTGGCTTTTCAAGCTTTTCCATCAAAGGAACGTCAGCAGAAATGCTTAGAAAAAGTGTCAGCTTTCTTAGGGAAGGAAACATGCTCGGCGAAGGAATAGATGAGTCTGCTGGGAACCATTTCCTCGCTGGAGAAATTTGTTTCCCTGGGGAGGTTGCACCTCAGGCCACTCCAGTTTTTTCTAGCAGAAACTGGAAAGACAAGCAAGATCTAGACACGACATTGATAATTCCC
>NC_087205.1:70962001-70983717 GCF_015104395.2 Macrobrachium nipponense
TATTTTGCATGGGCCAAAAGCAAAGTGATTTGTTTACCTCCCAGTCGCGCGGCGCGCGACGATCGGACAAGCAGTTAACTACCGTTCTCCCCTTGTTCGAAGCTTACGACCGTTCCAGCTGCCGCTAGCTACTTCCTATTGTTAAAGGACCTCAGGTTTGTATAGTTAGGAAAAATGCAATTTTCGACAAATTGTCATATTAAGTACCCACCCACCTCCCCTCGGGGGACAGTGGTATGAAAAATCTGAATAGAAAATGGGAATGGTTCCTGATATCTGCCTCCCAGCGGCGGGAATGGGTACTAACCACCTGGCCGCCCACTGCGTGTGCCGGGAGTTTTGAAATTCTGTCGGACTTCAGAGAATACAGCTATATATATATCTGCCAGGTAAGTATGAACAAACTTTATTGTATCATGACAATAACATTTTTCGCAAGGACAGCCTTCTCCTGACAGGGACGCTAGATGTCGCACAGGCGGCCGTCACCCTTGTCAGGATGGCTCTGATATTGATAGGAGCGTTTCGCAGGATCAACCTTCTCCTGACAAGGACGCAAGATGTCGCACAGGTGGCCGTCGCCCTTGTCAGGATGGCGCTGGTACTGCTAAAAGCCCTTCACCTTGCGAAAGGAGGCACTCTCCTTCGGTTGTTCGCTCTTCTCCCACCAGAACTGGACAAGAGCTGGAAGATAATTCTGACTTGGAAGCTAATAAGGGTGCGGGTCTCTCGGATTACAAGACCTTAGCAGCTCTTTTACTGCAAGAATTCGGCGATTCTCTGAGTCCTGCCGCCCCTCCTTTCCCTCGTTCGTTGTTCACGAGCAGGAAGACGTCAAAATCTTCCTCCTTCTTGAAGATGCGCCCAAAAATTTCCATGAAGAAAGCGCTACAGTCTTTTGGAAATTGGCTCAGCTCCAAGGAAGAATCAGAGAAAACTGTCTTTACCTGCCCCCCCTCCAGGCTTTCTGGGAGGAGAGGCATTTGCTATGAGACAGGGGAAGCAATGGGACTCGCTCTCCCTGCTTCAGTTGAGGCAGACTTCTCCACACTCATAGACTCATCGAGAAGACATTTGCTTTCATCTGCAAGGACCACTTGGGGAATGTCGGAAATGGACCATCTCCTCAAGGGATTATTCCATGTCTTGGAAGTTTTGAACTTTCTAGACTGGTCCCTTGGGGCTTTGGCCAAGAAGACACAGGACCCTGACTTCCTAAGCCCCGAGGTCCTGCATAGTGTATTAGTGTGCATGGACAAGGCGGTCCAAGACGGATCGGGGGAAGTGGCCTCCCTTTTCGGAGCAGGAATCCTTAAAAAGAGGGCTGTATTCAGCTCTTTCCTGATGAAAGCTGTCTCTCCTGTTCAGAGGTCGTCTCTTCTTTATGCACCTCTTTCAAAACAGCTTTTCCCTTCTCAGTTAGTGAGAGATATTTCTCACTCACTCACTGAGAAGGCGACTCAAGATCTGCTGGTGCAATCAGCAAAGAAGACGAGGCCAGCCAATTCCTGCTGTGAAGAAGGAGTCACGTAACCCTCAGCCGCCCTTTCGAGGAAGTTCATCTGCTCGATCCTCCTCTAGAAAGAGAGGAACGGAGAAGAGAGGAAGGTCTTCTTTTAGACCAGTCAAAAAAACCCAATGATGTGTCAGTCCTCCAAACACCGGTGGGGGCCAGGCTTCTGAAATTTTCAGAAGCATGGACTGTGAGAGAAGCAGACTCTTAGTCCCTCTCGATCGTGAGGAAAGGATATCTCATCCCCTTCAGAGACAGACCTCCCTTGACGTCGACCCCAAGGGAACTGTCTGCGAAGTACAAAGACCCTGTCAAGAGAGAACCTCTATTACATCTTCTCGATCAGATGTTAGAAAAGGAGGCCATCGAACTGGTGCAGGATCCACACTCCCAAGGCTTCTACAATCGACTGTTTCTCGTCTCGAAAGCCTCGGGGGGGGTGGAGGCCTGTTCTGGATGTGAGCGCATTGATCCGTTTCGTAGAGAAGAAAAAGTTCTCTATGGAAACTTCCAACTCGGTTCTTGCGGCTCTACGTCCGGGAGATTCGATGGTCTCCCTTGACCTGCAGGACGCATATTTTCACGTCCCCCTGCACCCTGCATCGAGGAAATACCTTCAATTCATGGTACAGGGCAGGATCTTTCAGTTCAGGGCTTTGTTCGGCCTTTCTACGGCCCCTCAAGTGTTTACGGGCCTGATGAGGAACGTAGCACGATGGTTACATCTGAAGGAGGTGAACATATCACTTTACTTGGACGATTGGCTCATAAGAGCAAAATCGAAACATCAGTGTTTGGAGGACCTGGAAACGACTTTGGAGCTTCTAAGATCTCTCGGACTGCTTGTGAACCTCGAGAAGTCCCAAATGATCCCCAGCCAGAACATTGTTTATCTAGGCATTCAGATGGATTCTCGGGGTTTTTGAGGGTTTCTGTCGCAAGAAAGAATTGCTCAAGGCTTGGAAAAAGTCTCAGCCTTCTTAGAGAAAGAACGAAGCTCAGTGAGGGAATGGCTCAGTCTCCTGGGTACCCTTTCGTCGCTGGAGCAGTTCGTTTCTCTGGGGAATTTCAACCTGAGACCTCTGCAGTCCTACCTACAAAGAATGTGGAATCGGAAGACAGGGGAACTGTTGGATTCTTTTCCCATTCAACCGGAAATCAAGTCCCACTTGAAGTGGTGGTTAAACCCTTTAGAGAAGAACGAAGGAGTGTCCCTGTCTCTTCGGAACGCGCTCCTAGTGTTGTTTTCCGACGCCTCGGAGACAGGTTGGGGAGCAACACTAGGAACGAAAGAAGTGTCAGGCACCTGGACAAGAGAACAGGTGTCCTGGCACATCAACGCAAAGGAACTTCTGGCTATCCATCTAGCCCTGAAGCACTTCGAATCAGACATCAGAGGCGTGGTAGTCCAGGTCAACTCGGACAACACCACGGCTCTGGCTTACTTCCGGAAGCAGGGAGGGACTCACTCTTTCTCCCTATACGAGATAGCAAGAGCTCTGTTAATCTGGGCAGAGGAACGAGGCATCATACTCCTGACAAGATTCGTGCAAGGAGAAAAGAATGTAAGAGCAGACCGACTGAGCAGGAAGAACCAGGTCCTTCCTACAGAATGGACCCTTCACTCCGAAGTCTGCCAGAAACTCTGGTCCCTCTGGGGGAAACCTCAGATAGACCTGTTCGCCACGTTCCTCTCCAGAAGAATGGACAACTTCTGCTCGTCAGTGGAGGATCCCAGAGCCATAGCGATCGATGCCCTCCTCTTGGATTGGTCGGGCATAGACGCTTATGCCTTCCCCCCATTCAAGCTGCTGGGAGAAGTGCTAAGGAAGTTTGTGTCCTCAGAAGGAACGAGAATGACACTCATCGCTCCCTTTTGGCCCGCTCGAGATTGGTTCACAGAGGTACTGGAATGGATGGTGGACTTCCCCAGATCTCTTCCCGAAAGGACATATCTGCTCAAACAACCCCCCTTCTAGAGGTTCCACAAAAACCTCCCCGCTCTCTCCCTGACTGCCTTTCGACTATCGAAAGACTCGTCAGAGCGATAGGCTTTTCTCGAAAAGCTGCGAGCGCGATTGCCAGAGCCCGCGGGTCTTCTACCCTGCGCGATTACCAATCGAAGTGGGAAGTTTTCCGTAGATGGTGTAGGTCGAAGAAGCTGTCCTCCTCCAATACCTCTGTGACCGACATTACCGATTTTCTTCTCTACCTAAGAGAAGAATCACACTTGGCTGTTTCCATCATTAAAGGATACAGGAGCATGCTCTTGGCTGTATTCAGGAATAGGGGCCTGAACATAGAGGAAAACAAAGATCTTCATGAACTTATACGGTCCTTTGAGACCTCCAAGACTGGATCTTCTCTTCCTCCTAGCTGGAATCTAGATGTAGTTCTCAAGTTCCTCACATCGGATAGGTTCGAACCTCCTCATCAAGCCACGTTCAGGGATATCACGAGGAAGTGCATTTTTCTCTTGGCCCTCACAACTGCCAAGAGGATCAGTGAACTGCATGCATTAGACTCCCGTGTGGGATTTAAAGGAGATTCTGCAGTTGTCTCTTTCCAACCTCTGTTTCTAGCTAAAAACGAGAACCCTTCTAGACCTTGGCCCAGAAGTTTTGAGGTCAAGGGACTTTCTCCTCTTGTCGGGAGTGATTTAGAAAGGTCTCTCTGTCCAGTTAGAGCTTTGAAATTTTATATTAATAAACATTACCTTAATATAATTTATCTAGCCCTAAATCCCCAAAAACCGCACCAAAATTTACCACATTGGCAACCCTGTTACCTCCTATTCTGTCCAGCCAGTTGGCAACACCTGTCGTTGACAGAGACGAAAAACCTTCCCTCAAATCAGTTGTTAACGAGCGCCCGTGTTGTTTACATCACGGCCGCTCTTTATAAATTTCCTTAAACATTTTTGTGCCTTTAAAGCTTTCATTATTTGTTAAATGAAACTTTATATGAATTACCACTCACGCATTACATCACGAAATAGTGAATTAACTTGATTCTGTTGTGGTTCTTATCTTAAATTACGAACTTTTGCGCGACCCGGAACTACTGACCTGCCAATTTCTACAATGGATTACCAAAAGAAATTACGATGCTTCCTTCTGCCAGCAACATCAGGAACTGCCCATTGTTTGTGGGACAAGGATGAGTAGCAGGGAGTATGAACCCCATGACATTTGTAGTTCTTGTCGTGGACAGGTTTGTGACTTGACTTCTCGTTGTGACGTATGTAAGCCCTGGTCTGACGAGGATATGACTGCTTATATGAAACGCCAAACAATCTTGCAGCGTAAAAGATCGGTTAAGGAGAAAAGAAATCGATTGCTAAAACTGTATCTAACGAATTCTTTGACTTGGGCGCTCATGATTCTGGCTCTTACTTCGGTTTCGGTATCGTACGACTCCGATTCCGAATTAATTGATGCTTTGCCCCTGTACAACCGGTAATTAGTGAAGTTAGTTCTGATGTAGATTCGAAGATTTTGGCAATGGAAACTACCTGGAAACAGAATTTTAAGAAATTACAGCTTAGTCTAGATAGAGATATTTCTGCTAAGTTTAACAATCTGTCAGAGAATTTTCAAGAAGCCTTTACTAGAATGTCTAACACACTTTTAGATTCATTTTTCAGCTCCTCGTCAGGTACCTGTCGACAGCACCATGGGTAACGTGCGACAGATACCCCGGCTTGTGAACCCCGTCGTGGCGAAGGCCTAGGGGGGATCCGGTCCGGGCAGGTGCCTAACGAATCTTTACCCAACGTGTCCCCTTGTTAGTCCCGTAACAGTGGCCAAAGGGCGCTTATTTAGGAGAAGGGGAGGGATATTAGTGTCAGACCTAAGATAGCTAGTCGTCAGGATTTTACTTCAGAGGAAGTTTCTAAGTTAGGATCTGACGATGATGATGATGATGACGCGGATTCGTGTGATATTGATGTTTCCTCGAATGGAGTCATGATGTAGAATTCAAGAAACTTTTTGATTTAATTTTGAGTTTCTTCCTCAGGCGAGGCCTAAAAGAGCAAGCAGCCTCCGCCTCGTTGTATTACAGAAGGGATTTTTTCTTGACGGTCCTTCCCGGTCACGGGAATTTTTACGTTTTTCCCTTTGCCCAGAGGTTTGCGGAGAGTGAGGACGGGACGTTGCCGCTAAACTTTCGAAAGGTGATCGGGGAAGGGAAGAGGAAGCTCTCTTCTCTTCTACGACACGCCGGAGAGGAGTTTACCAGGTGGCGGATGATTCTTCATTCTCTCGACCCCCCAAGCCAATCCTGATTTTGTCCGACTTTTCAAGTCAACCCTTGCCTTCTAAGGCTTCGGTCTCTGTCTCAATTGAAGATTTTATTGCTATGGAGGCTGTTATGAGCTCCTTACAAGAAGCTCAATCCTTCATATGTGGGTCCTCGGAGGGCTTTTAATGTATATCAAGGACTCCGGGTTTGTTTCCTCCTGTGCTCCTCTTTTTGAGAAATTCTGCTCATCCATTTCAATCGCTTCTGTACATCAGAACGAGCTTGCTGCTTCAATGCAGGCCTTTCTTATTTCTCTAAGGCGTAAACTGTATTTGTCGCAGTTACCCTCCTCTGTATCGGAGATTCAGAGAACCCGTCTGTTGTCCTCTTCTCCTTTGGCGATTTCCTTTTCGATATTTTCTGTGCTTTCTGAGGTTTTGAAGGAACATCAAGGTGATGCCTCTTCCCAAGCTCACTGGGCCTTATCAAGAGCTTTTTCCTCTGGTCTTCCTCCCATTCCTTCAAGGAGTAAGCGTAAGTTTAGGACCAGATCTGTACCTTCTGCTCCAGCCCAACAACCTCTTCTGGCTCTTTTTTCCATAGTAACATCTCAGGTTGCTGGTGCCTCTACTTCATCCTCTGGTGCTCACCCTTTGAAGAACGTGGGAGAGGTTCTTGGCGTGGCTCTAAGGGCAGAGAGAGCTCATCCTCCAGGAGGACCTTCTTCTTCTTCTTCTTCCTTGTCTCTGCGTAAGAATTTTCGGAAGTAGGAGTCCATCACCTCGCCTGGAGACCGCAGAGGAGCTTGTCTCTCCCGCCATTGGTCAGCTTGGCAGGGAGAGCGGTGGATGCTTGGGTGGTGGAGGTCCTGAAGGAAGGTTACGAGATCCTTTTGTTTCCAGACCTCCACTTTCCAATCGTCCTCTCGAGTTCAGCAGTTATTCCCCTCACTCAATCAGGGGTCAAGCCTTGGAGAAGGAGCTTTCGGCCCTCTTGGAGAAGATGCCATAGAGCGAGCTCCTCCTTCTCTTCCCCGGGTTTACTCTCGGATGTTTGTAGTTCTAAAGGCCTCGGGTGCCTGGCGCCCCATCATAGATCTTTCGGTTTTGAACAAGTTCATTCTAAAGTCCAAGTTCAGGATGGAGACGGTCCAGACTGTTCTTTCATCCGTCAGGAGAGGGGGGCGGACTGGATGATTTCCATCGATCTGCAGGATGCTTATCTGCAAATCCCCATCCATCCAAGAAGCAGACCTTACCTTCGGTTTTTCACGGACTCGGGTGGAGTTTTCCAGTTCAAGACCCTTTGTTTCGGCCTCACCACTGCTCCACAGGTCTTTTCACGGGTGATGGCTCCTGTCTCAGCTATTCTGCATCAGTTAAATGTAAGGATGCTTCGGTATCTGGACGATTGGCTAGTCCAGGCCGAATCTCTAGAGAAATGTCTCCGGTCGAGATGAGTTCTGTCTCTTTGTGTCGAGTTGGGCATTCGTGTCAACTTCGACAAGTCCAATCTAATCCCTTGCTAGATCATGACTTATCTGGGGATTGTTTTGAATTCCCAGATTTTGAGGGCTTCTCCCGCTCAGAAACGGATAGACAAGCTTCTGAGTCTGATGAAGAATTTTTGTCCTCCGTAACGCAGCCAGTTTCTCTTTGGAGGTCTCTCCTGGGCCATTTGTCATCCCTCATCCAACTGGTTCCCGGAGGTCGTCTCAGAATGAGGTCCCTTCAGTCGACACTTCGCCATCATGGGATTTCGTGTCCGAGGACACGATAGTGCCTCTTCTCCACAATGTCGGAAGGATCTCCGTTGGTGGATGCAAGTTCACCGCCTCAAGTCAGGACATCTCTTCTTTCGGTTTCCTCCGGACCTAATGTTTTGGTCAAGCGCCTCGGATCAAGGTTGGGGCGCACACCTGGGCTCCGAAGCCGCTTCGGGCCTTTGGTTAGAGGAGGAGAGGAGCATGTCAATAAATTGGAGGGAACTGAGGGCAGTGTACCTAGGCCTTCTTTCATTTCAGGAACAACTGTTGGAGTCGGTTGTCGCGATCTTTGTCGACAACACCACAGCAGTCTCGTACTTGAGAAACCAAGGCGGCACACAGTCGGATCTTCTCACTCAAGAAGACGATCAATCCTGTGTTGGGCAGAAGACAGGGGGGATTACGTTGGTCCCTCAGTTATCCTGGGCCATCACAACGTCTTAGCAGACGCCTTGTCGAGACCGAACGAAGTTCAAGGGTCGGAGTGGACACTTTGCCAGGAAAGTCTTCGACAGCCTCAGGAAGAAATGGCCTGTCACAGTCGATCTGTTTGCCACCCCACTGAATTTTCGGTGCCAGATATTCTTCGCCCCTTACCAGGCTCCTCAGAGTGCCGGACAGACTCTCTTTTGCAGGACTGGGAGGGACTTCAAGCCTATGCTTTTCCTCCGTTCTCTCTGGTGAGGTCAGTCCTCAACAAAGTGAGGGCAACCAAGCGTCTGGATCTCACCTTGATCGCCCCCTTCTGGCCACAGAAGGAGTGGTTTCCCGACCTTCTGGAAGCACTGGTGGAACCCCCCATTCGCCTGCCGAGAGAGACCAGATCTTCTCAAACAACCCCATTTTCATCGGTTCCATTCAGAGGCTCCCACATGCTTCATCTTCATGCCTGGAGACTGTCAGGAGGTTCTCCAAGCACGAAGGGTTTCTCCTCCAGAGTGGCGCGACAGTTTGGCTCTTGCCAGGCGACAATCAACCAGAGTAAATTATCAGGCTAAATGGTCGGTTTACAGACGGTGGTGTAAGTCTCCAAGGACATTCAACTTCTAGACCTTCCTTACCGAAAGTAGCGGAGTTTTTAGTTCATTTACATCATGACAGGGCCCTGTCACCTTCGTGCATTAAGGGTTATAGGTCTATGCTTTCCCTATGTTTTTAAGGCAAGGCTTCCTGAGATCTCTTCATCTTATGTCATTAGAGTTTACTTCGATCTTTTTCCCTATCTCGACCCAGGCCGCAGTGTTCGCCTCCGACATGGGACGTTAACAAAGTCCCTTCAAGCCTTAAGGTTCCCTCCGTTTGAGCTCTGAATTCTGCCAAATTTAGGACCTCTCTTCTAAGACACTCTTCCTTGTCTCACTGGCTACAGCCAAGAGGGTGGGTGAACTGCAAGCACTCTCTTTTCTGGTTGCCATATCTGGACAAGACATGATTTTGTCATACCTTCCTGAATTTGTCGCAAAGACTGAATCGTCTGATAATCCCATTTCCCAGGTCTTTCGTACTGAAGTCGCTGGTCGACTTTGTTGGTAATTTAAATGAGGAATTAGTTCTTTGCCCTGTTAGGGCGCTCTCATGTTATTTACGCCGCACGAAGGACATTCAGGGTCGTCCCCGTCATCTGTTTTGTTTCACCCCGAAATGTCAAGAGACCTATTTCAAAGAATGTAGTATCCTTTTTTTCTCAGAGATCTGATCGTTAAAACTGGTGGTTCGGCTGCTGGGGAAGACCAGACGCCGAGAGCACACAGTATTAGAGCAGTTGCTACATCAGTAGCTTTTATGAAGAATGTCTCAGTCGCCAAGGTGCTTGAGGCGGCGACTTGGCGTTCTAATTCTGTTTTTGCCTCTTTTTACTTAGGGATATTTCTCTAGTTCTAGGCGACCTTCGTTCTTTGGGCCCGTTGGTGATGGCAGGACAGGTCGTCAGACAGGAGAATTAGGTAGTCTTCCTGTTTTATGTTTGGTTGCTACCTGTATATTATTCATTAATTTTTTTTTTTTGCATATATTTTTTGTTTTTGTATTATAACCCATGGCAGTTTTTGACGTAGTTATAATGGGAATTAGGCAGTTTGGTATTTAGGTGTTTTTGATGACAAGGACTGACTGCTTGGCAACTCATGCTGCTTCCATTTTCAGTGTGAAATGGTTCCAGCCACTGGGTTGTCGGCACTGGCGACTACGCTTCTCCCAGAGTCGATGCTGACCTAGGACTAGCCACTGGTTCGCTTGTCCTGACGACTCCTGCTTCTTCCACTGTCCTGGACAGGGAATTAGTCGATGGATCGTCTGCTGTCATCTGGTGACTCGCTCACCATCTACTTTTTGTCTCACCTGTCTTCTCAGAGTCAGACACTCGTGGAGATCAGGCGACATTTAGTAGCCCTGAGTTTCTTGTTGACGAAGTCGGTTGCGTTGATACACCCCCGATGATCGTGTAACATGAGACCAGGTTGACTGTCAGGCATTCGTCCTTCGGGACTGAATCGCCTTTTGCTCCGCGCTCCTTTTCTCTTGGCACCAGAAAGCTCGAGTTAGGAGTTGCTCATGAGCCGATTCGTTGCTGGCGACTTCGGGTTGCGTTGATACACCCCCAAGGTTTGCTTAGCTTTGAATCGCCCACAGTCCAGACACTCATCCTTTAGGGAAAGAATAGTGCTTGATAGTCTTCAGGGTGCAGCCTTGCTGTCCGCAATTCGTCTGACTGGTCACCTGGTCGGTCACCTGACTTTAGTACAGACGGACTGACTATGCACTTACTCTTGTCCTGCTACCGCAGTTGGTGGCATTATGGTAGGAGACTTTGAGTTGTTAGTATCTTTGACCTTGGGTTGAGTTTTGACTGCCTATGATATATATTTCTTTGTTTGTTTTCTCCTATTCTGTCCGAAGGGGAAATTGTATTCAGATTCCCTCCTCCTTTTCAATGTGGTTAATCGGGCTAGATAAATTATATTAAGGTAATGTTTATTAATATGGAATTTTTATTCTAAAATTAATATTAATAATACTTACCTGTATAATTTATCTAGTCCCACCCATCCTACCCCACGATCTGCCTATCACAACTGATTTGAGGGAAGGTTTTCGTATCTGTCAACGACAGTGTTGCCAACTGGCGGACAGAATAGGAGGTAACAGGGTTGCCAATGTGGTAAATTTTGGTGCGGTTTTTGGGGATTTAGGGCTAGATAAATTATACAGGTAAGTATTATTAATATTAATTTTAGAATAAAAATTCCATCTTTAAAAGAAGCAACTGCAGTTTTCTGATCAGAGTCTCTGGTGTGCTGTGAAGGACCCTAAGAGACCCATGTCAAAAAACGCACTAGCGTTCTTTGTTAGGAATGTGATATCGGAAGCACAAATGAAGTGCCAAGATGAATCCTTGAAACTGCTAAGGGTGAAAGCGCATGAGGTACGTGCAGTTGCAACCTCTCTATCTTTAAGGGGGCCGGCCGGCTAATGCCGTTTTTTAACGACAGGACTTTGACATTCATACCACTTAGTAAGGTGACTTGGGACATCTCCAAACCGCATATGATTTTCGCCTCTGACCTTTGGTTTTGTGACGCCAGGGCAATTTATCCCGAAAATAAAAAAAAAAATAACCACTTTCAAATTCTATCTCCTCCCTTGATATTTAATATTAAGACCTGGGATTACTACCATATATAGACCTAATGTAGACCTCCAATCAAATGGAGAGTTTTTTTTCTAAAAGTCATTTTTTTGCTAGATATGAATTTTTCAATATGGTAAAAAAAATAAACCCTATAAATCACGAGAAAAAAATTTATAAAAAAAGACGAAACAAAAATTGGAAAAAAGGGCTCTATTTGATTGTTCTATAATGTCTTTCTGAGTTATATACCAAATTCCAATGTTATAGCTTTAAAACTAAGTGAGGAGATAGATTTTGAAGGTCAATAACGTATAGTTTTGAGATATGGGCGTTCAAAGTTTTCCTTCGTATTTCTATAAAGACAAAGTTAATAAATAATGATTATTATGAATGTATATTTCTTTTTTGTGTATTAATAAACCAAAACTATTTTATTTATCATAATTTAATCATAAATGATGATCCCTTTGCTCATATATCGTAGCCTGGGGCACTGCTTGAGGCAAGATGGGGCACTCCTTCCTACGTAACCCCCTCTCTCCCCTTCACTAACTCAGCTTATTACAGCGAATTTTCTTCTGTAGTTTAGCACGAGATGTTTTTTCCTTGTATTTTCCTCTTTGGCATATGACATTCTTGCCGTAAACAAAGATAAACAAACGTAATGCAAGAGAATGTCCAGAGAAACTCGAAGGTGTGCTCTTTTTACAAAGACATTTAATAATCATGATTATTATGAATTTCATATTCCATTTTGGGTATTAAAAAACCAAACTATGTATTTATCATAAATGAAGATCTCTTTGCTCAGATTGTAGCCTTGGGCACAGTGTGACGTGTGCTGTCAGGCGAGAAGGGGGCGTTACTAGGCGACTCTCCCCTCTCTCTTCACTAACTACTCGTATATTACGATATTCTGTAATAATACTTGAGCGATTTTTCTTCGTCTGTATGTTAGCGAGATGTTTTCCTTGTCTTTTCCTCATTGGCATGATGAACTTCTTGCCGAAACATACATAAACATAGGTAAATGCAAGCGAATGTCACGAGGTGAAACTCGAACATGTAATCTACTTGAAGTCTATGGTCCAACTGATTCATGATTGAACCAGATACTCGCAGTAACTCGCTTCTGCGAGCCACGGAATCTCTACAGATGCCATTTCTCACAATTTCTTTGCCAATAATTATTAAAATTTACGATAACAGAAGAAATATTGCATTTTCTTGTACGGATGAATGTTTTAGGCTTATTGAGTTATTTTTGTACATGCAACTGCCCCGGCAGATATATACTTAGCTATAGTCTCTGACGTCCCGACAGAATTCAAAACTCGCAACACACGCGACAGGTAGGTCAGGTGACCAGCCCACTCCCGCCGCTGGGTGGCGGGAATAGGAAACCATTTCCCGTTTTTTTTTTTTTTTTTTTTTTTCTAACCAGAATTTTTCCTGTCGCCGGTAGCAACAACACCGTTGTTGGTACCTCCTGCTTTGGAATTCTTTTCTCGTTGGCCGAGGATTATCTGTTTGACCTTTGGTGATGTACATTGATCTTTGGCTTTGGCATACGCTTATCGTGGACCGTTTTTTGGATTTTGGTTTGGATACTCTTTAAAATGTCTGACGTGGTACCTGTATTTAGAGTGTGTACGAAAGAAGAATGTAAGGTGAGGCTACCGAAAGCATCAGTGGATCCTCACACGGTCTGTCAAAAATGTAGGGGGAATGATTGTTCTGCAACTAACACCTGTCTGGAATGTTGAGGGTGGGTTTAATGGAAGTGGAATGGAAGACCTTGGCTTCTTATGTAAGGAACAAACTTGAGAAAGATAGAGTTAGGAGGGCTTCCATCAGAAGCTCAAGTAGATCTGCTCTATTGAGCAGGAAGTAGCTCCTAACTCTTCTGTTAATTCACCTGCTCATAGTTTGGTTTCAGCCCCTTCCCCCAGCAGCGAACCTGTAGATGCGTCTACGGAAATGGCTGCAATGAGAGCCTCAATAATCAACTTGAAATCGCAACTGCAAGCAATGAAGGAGACAGGTAAGCGCAGTGATGTGTGCAGTGATTTGTGCAGTGTCCCCAGTGAAGTGGAGGGGGGCGTCTGACCGACTCCGCATTGCTCCTAGGCCTAGACCTCTTTCAGACTCCCATGACCAAGGGAGAGGAATGTCGAAAGCCGCAAGGGGGATGTAGAGTATTCCCAACGGTCAGGCGTCCCTTCGGCAGATCCTGTAGCCGCTTCCCAGGCTGCCAAGGACAGCTACTGCAAAAGTGTCCTCAGGAAGTGCTTTTCGGACTCAGACTCTTCGTCCCCAAGAAGAGGATGGAGTTCTGCCTCTAAGTCGTGTCCTCTTAAGAGAACCTGGAAAACGCCAACAAGCGAAGCGTTGCATTCCAGTCCTGAACCTTTCCGGAGTATTCTCCTGCTCGTAAGAAGAGAGCTTACGAGATCTCCTGACTCTTCTCCGGAAGGTTTCGCACACAAGACGAAGGAAGTCTTGGTAGGACTCCAGCAGCAGTTGTCTGCCTTAGTAGGAGTTCTTTCTGAAGGCTCTTCTAGGAAGAAAGACGTTCTCTTCCCATCAAGAGTTCTGTTAGGAGAGCCTCAGAGAGTAGGCGCCCATGGCGTTAGCAGACGCTCCTCGCCTGAAAGGTTTTCGTCCCCAGCGAGACCTTCTTCAGTTGGATATGACAGGACTCGTGTGTCCTCTCCTTCTAAGATCGCTAATCGGAAACTCCCTACGAGCAAGAGTTCTCCCAGGAGTTTTTCTAGAGGCGATTACGCCTCTCATGGCAAGTATCAGGAGCCTGATTCGCGGATTTCTCGTGAGAGAATTCGTTCGGCTAAGAGCTCCGGGAGGAGGAAGAGAGCCCCTCTCTTTTCAGAGCTCCGCAAGAATGAAGGAGCGTTCGTTCATCCTCTAGACTTTTCCCGAAGGAACAACCCTCTCCCTCCGGCAAGTACCCAGGAATCAGGAGTCCCGTAGGATCTTATAGATATCCTTCTAAGGACGCAAGAGTATCGCCGAATAGGCACCTCGATTTTGACAAGTGTTCTTCGCCTCCCAGGAGGTATAGGAGAGAATCTAGCGCCTCTCCGAATGGACGCAAAGGGAAAAGGAGCTATTCGCCTGCTAGACGCAGTTACCAGGACGCAAGCGTCTCCGCTACTGGACTACAGGAACAAAGGGTTTTCCTTTCTCCTCGCAGGCACATTTCGCCTTCCAGGCGTCCTCATCAGGATGCAAATGCCTCTCCTTCTTGGACCAGGCATCCTCACCAGGACGCAAGCGCCTCTCCTTCTTGGCCCAGGCGCACTCACCAGGACGCAAGCGCCTCTCCTTCTTGGCGCCAGGAACAGGATGTTCTCCTTTCTCCTCGCAGGCGCTCTTCGCCTCACAGGCGTCTGATTCAGGACGCAAGCGCCTCTCCTAGCAGGCGCAAGGAGCAGAGCAGAAGCCCGAGTATAGGGAAGCTCCAGGACTCGTGCAGGAAGGAGGATAGAACCAAGGTTTCGGATATCCAACAAGGGGACATTGATTCTCCTACAGATAGGATTCACGAGAGAAAAAGGCTTCTTTCTCCGGATCGGTCTCCTGAAAAGGCAAAGCCCTCTTCGCCTGCATCGCTTTTGGAAGAAGTTTCGGAAGAAGAGATCTCCAAAGATGCAGGAGTTTCGGACTATAAGAGACTTGCTTCTCTTTTGTTGCAAGTGGTTTGGAGACTCGCTACGCCCGTCGGATCCCCCCTTCTCCGGGATCTTTATTATCTAGCACGAAAACTGTCGAAGTCCTCCTCCTTCGTCAGGATGACCCCTACTCTTTCTATGAGAAGTCTCTGAAGAGCCTCGAGAGCTGGCTCCAGATCTAGGAAGGAAGCGGGAAAGACGGTATTCGCTTGTCCTCCTTCCAAGACTGACGGGAAAACAGGTATGTGGTATGACACCAAGGAGCCAATGGGCCCTGGGACTCCCTTCGTCCTCAGATGCGGACTTTTTCCGCTCTTGTAGATTCTTCAAGACGACCGCTCTCTGCATTCTGCAAAAGCCTCTTGGGGAATGTGTGAGGTTGATCATCTCATCAAGGGCCTGTTCAAGACTCTCGAAGTCTTTAAACTTCATGGGACTGGCTTTGGGAGCTTTAGCCAAGAAGTCTCAAGAACCAGACTTCGTTACCATGGAAGAGTTTGGGCAGCGTATTAACTTGCCTAGACAAAGCGGTTATGGATGGCTCCAATGAAGTGGCATCCCTTTTTGGATCCTGTATATTGAAGAAGAGGGCAGTGTTTAGCTCCTTCTTAACGAAATCTGTTTCGCCTCTGCAGAGATCCTCCTGTTATACGCGCCCCTCTCTAGTCACCTTTTTCCTCAGGAAATAGTGAAGGATATATCGAAGACCTTATCAGAAAAGGCCACACAGGCCTGTTGGCGCCCAGTCAGCATAAGGCTAGCTGCTGTTCGGTTTCGAAGAAGAGAAAGTTCCCTTCCAGCAGCCCTTTCGGGGAAGGTCTGCCCCTAGATCTTCTCTCAGAATAGACGATCGGGAAAGAGAGGAAGGTCGGTTCTCGAAGGCCGTTCGTCAAGACCCAGTGAGACTGCGGTCCTCCAGACAAAAGTGGGTGCCAGCTTCTAAACTTTTACGAAACTTGGGCACAGAAAGGTGCTGATGCCTGGTCCCTATCCATCCTAAAGAAAGGATAGGTTTAATCCCTTCATGGAAAAACCTCCCTTGACTACAACTCCAAGGGAGTTGACAGCAAACTACAAGGATTCTGTCAAGAAACAAGCCCTTCTACATCTCGTGGAGCAGATGCTTTACAAGGAAGCCATAGAGGAAGTAAAAGATCTCTCTTCTCAGGGGTTTTACAATCGCCTGTTCTTGGTTCCGAAAAGTTCAGGAGGTTGGAGGCCAGTTCATGGACGTGAGCGCCCTGAACGTGTTCGTAGCAAAGAGGAAGTTCACAATGGAGACGACATCCTCGGTGTTAGCAGCCCTGCGTCCAGGGGACTGGATGGTATCCTGGACCTGCAGGATGCTTATTTCCACGTGCCAATACACCCGTCCTTCCAGGAAATACCTCAGATTTATGGCTCAAGGAAGAGTATTTCAATTTCGGGCCCTATGCTTCGGACTCTCAACAGCCCCTCAAGTATTCACAGGACTGATGAAAAATGTGGCTCACTGGCTTCATCTCGAAGGGATTCGAATATCCTTGTATCTAGACGACTGGCTGATACGAGCACAGTCACGAGTGCAGATGTCTGGAGGACTTAAAGCTGACACTGAAGTTAACACAGTCCTTGGGACTGTTAGTAAACCTCAAGAAATCCCAGATGATTCCCCAGCAGAACATTGTTTATCTGGGGATTCGGATGGATTTCTCGGGGTTTTCATGTATTTCCATCACAGGAAAGACAGAACCGCTGTTGGAAAAAGTAGCAACCTTCCTAGAGAAAGAAACAATGTTCCGCGAGGGAATGGATGAGTCTTCTGGGGACCCTTTCCTCGTTGGAACAGTTTTCATTTCTCTAGGAAGGCTTCACCTAAGGCCTTTACAGTTCTATCTAAGAGAACATTGGGATCAGAGATCCAAAATCTGTCCGATTCCTTCCAGATCACGAAGGAAATAAAGGAGGACCTTCGTTGGTGGATGAATCCGTGCAGGATCAACGAGGAGTATCCCTTCACGTTCCGAACCCTCGGCTAGTGTTGTATTCCGACGCCATCAGATGCAGGTGGGGAGCCACTCTAGGACGAGAGAAGTGTTCAGGCACCCTGGAGGGGAGAACAGGTGTCTGGCACATCAATATGAAGGAATTAACAGCGATTCACCTGTCTCTCATACACTTCGAGGCTCAGATCTCAGGTTCAGTCCTACAGATCAATTCGGACAACAACAAGCCTTAGCTTACATCAAGAAGCAAGGAGGGACGCACTCGTTCTCCCTTTACAAAAAGGCAAGAGAACTACTGCTTTGGGCAGAGAGAGAAGAATCACTCTCCTGACGAGATTCATTCAAGGGGACAAAATGTAAGAGCCGACCTTCTGAGCAGGAGAGACAAGTACTGCCTACAGAATGGACGTTGCATCAGGAGGTATGCAACAGACTATGGAACCTCTGGGGGAGATCAAATATAGATCTTTTTTGCCACCCATTGGAACAGCAGGCTGGAAAGTTACTCTCCCCGATCGCCGACCTCAGGGCGATTTCGGTGGACGGCCTTCTCCTCGATTGGTCCGGAATAGACGGGTATGCTTTTCCTCCGTTCAAGATCATATCGGAGGTAGTAAGGAAGTTTGCAGCAGCAGAGGGAGCCAAACTGACCCTCATAGCCCCGTTCTGGCCAGCGCAAAACTGGTACACAGAGGTACTGGGATGGATAGTAGACTTTTTCTGAGATTCTCTCCCCAAAACAGGAGCGATCTTCTCAGACAACCCCACTTCGACAGGTATCACAAAAAACCTGCCCGCTCTCGCTCTAACTGCCTTCAGACTATCGAAGGACTTGTCAGAACGAGAGGTTTTTCTCGAGAAGTGGCGAAAGCGATCACAAGAGCAAGGAGACCATCTACTATTCGAGTCTACCAGTCGAAGTGGGATGTGTTTCGCAGATGGTGTAGGACTCAGAAGATATCCTCTTCCAGTAATTCTGTGACAGATATAACTGATTTCCTCCTTTACTTGAAGGAAAAATGTAATCTAGTAGTCTCTACAATTAAGGGCTATAAAAGTATGCTATCGTCAGTCTTCAGGCATAGAGGCCTTAACATTGGGGAAGACAAGATTTACATGATCTGATTAAATCCTTCGAGACGTCAAAGAACAGAGGTATTAGAGCACCTAGTTGGAACTTGGATGTGGTCCTAAAGTACTTGATGACCCCCAAATTCGAACCTCCCCGTAAGGCTACGTTCAGAGATCTGACAAGGAAGTCTTTATTCTTGGTCGCGCTAGCCTCAGCAAAAAGAGTAAGCGAACTACAAGCCTAGAACATAATGTTGGCTTCAGGAACGACTCGGCGTTCTGTTCCTTCAAACCGATGTTTTTGGCGAAGAATGAAAACCCTTCGAAAACCTTGGCCTAGAACCTTCGAGGTAAAAGGACTTTCGTCTCTAGTAGGTACAGAGCGAGAAAGGGCTCTTGCCCAGTTAGAAGCCTTAAGTTCTACTTAGAAAGGAAGAACGAACTAAAGGGGAGTAAGGAGAGTTTATGGTGCTCAGTTAGAGATCCCGGAAGACAGATCTCAAAAATGCTCAGGCGTTCTTCATCAAAGATGTAATCAAGGAAGCCCATTTAGCGTGTAAAGAAGAACAACTGGACCTCCTTAGAGTTAAAGCTCACGAGGTAAGAGCAGTCGCTACCTCTTTGGCATTCCACAAGAACTTGTCGATACAGACTCTAATGGAGTCACTTTTTGGAGATGCAATTCAGTCTTTGCATCCCATTACTTGAGAGACATTCAAGTGACGTACGACAAATGCTTTACTCTAGGAGCGTACGTATCTGCGGATTCGTTGCTGGGACAGGGAGCTGAACCCAATCCTTTTTAGTTTTATTAGGTTAGGGTTTTTAATGGTTTTTTGGTGCGTTTAATTGGTCGATTGAAAGAGGGTGCAGGAGTTGACCCCTTTCAAATCGTAGTTCTAACATGTTAGTGTGGTCAGGTGATCGGGATTGGTCGTTATGCTCCTTGTAGTGTCTTAATTACCTAAAGCTCTATCATGTAAGAGGTTAGCCCCCATTGGTATGATACAGGTCAAGGTTCTGCCATGTAATGGGTCAGCCCCCATTGGTACGATCCAAGAAAAGGCTCTGCCATGTAAGCGGGTAAGCCCCATTGGCATGATCCGAAAGGTTATCAGTCACAGGTCTCATCCTCTCTGAAACTCTGATGGCAAGCAGACTCATAGTCAGTATCAATGAAGTCTTCTTCCATATCAGTAGAAAACCAAGGTTGTTTTTTAATATACCTACAACGTATGTGTTTCCCCGTTTTTTATATTCATAAATAATTAGTATGTAACTGTCTCTTGCCCTCCACCAAGGGTGTCAATCAGCTAAGTATATATCTGCCGGGGAAGTTGCATGTACAAAATGATATTGTTAGTATAACAATAAAGTTTTGTACATACTTACCCGGCAGATATATACGATTTAATGATGGCCCGCCCACCCGCCTCCCCTCAGGAGACAGGTGGAAGAGAAAAATTCTGGTTAGAAAACGAATGAATGGTTCCTAATCCCGCCACCCAGCGGCGGGACGTGGGCGGTCTACCTGACCTACCTGTCGCGTGTGCCGTGAGTTTGAATTCTGTCGGGACGTCAGAGAACTATAGCTAAGTATATACTGCCGGGTAAGTATGTACAAAACTTTATTGTATACTAACAATATCATGTTTACTAATTACCCTGTAACTACGAAAGTAAGAGGAATTTTGACGAAATATTTTGTATACGTATTCTCAATTGCCATATGAAGCTCCATGAATTTTTTCATGACTTTGCATTTTTCGCCCTATACCACCAGATATAGGGGTTCCGGCCGGCCCCCTTAAGCAGCAATATGTCGATGAAAGATATTTTAGCAGCGACGTACTGGAGATGCAACTCTGTGTTTGCTTCCCATTACTTAAAGGATGTCAGAGTGACATACGAGAAATGTTTCTCTCTGGGTCCTTATGTATCAGCGGATACTGTGCTGGGAAGAGGAGCCAAGACTGATCCTTAATGTTTTTAGTTTGCTTTTGAAAATTTGGTGTTGAGTTTTTAGGGTTGCTTGAAAGGATGTTGGGGATAACTCCTTTCAATCTCATTACTAACCCGGGTGTTAGGATCAGGTGATCGGGATCGGTGTTGTGCTCCTTGATGATGCCATTAGGCAAGGTGTTTTGTCATGTAAGTGGATAGGACCCCATTGACAATGATTCTCAGGCTCTGTCGAGTAAGCAGATAAGACCCATTGACAGACCCACAAGAACTCTTAGCATGGAGGGTCACTACCTCGCTGAGGCTCTTGAGACGAAGCAGGCTCTTAAGCAGTAGTCATGAAGTCTTCAGCCAAAACAGGTAGGAACCAAGGTTTTTGATATATTACCTACAATGTATGTTGTCTTCCTATCTATTTCAGTAGTTAGCTGTCTCTTACCCACCACCAAGGGTGCCAGTCAGCTAAGTATATATCTGACAGGGAAGTTGAATGTACAAAAATGATATTGTTATGATACAATAAAGTTTTGTACATAGTACTTACCTGGCAGATATATACGATTAAATGGCCCACCCAGCCTCCCCTCAGGAGACAAGTGGAAGAGAAAATCTGATTAGAAAACGGGAATGGTTCCTATTCCTGCCACCCAGCGGCAGGGCGGTAGATCACCTGACCTAGCTGTAGCGTGTGCCGCGAAATTCGAATTTCTGTCAGGGACGACGGAGTCTATAGCTAAGTATATATATGCCAGGTAAGTATGTACAAAACTTTATTGTATCATAACAATATCATATTTGTTCTGACACGTAATACAAACCCTCGGTCCTTTACATAGGGGAATACTTACAGTGCCAGCTGGACCGGTTGTAAGCTTTCTAACAAGGTAGTTAGGTAGTAACTGCTTGTCCGATGGTCAGGAGTCCCGCCCAACTGGAGGGTAAACATTTACTTTGCTTTCGGCCATTGTCGGATGAGGACGTGTGTTCACCTCTCTGCCCGCCATCGTCGTGAGCCTTTCAACACGCTTCATTACGAAGAATTGATAACCTTGTATCGCTTTTCCTCTTACTGGTAGTACTTGTAGTGTGAATCGTACGTAAGTACTTACTAATTTTTTTGTTTTTTCTTGTATATCTTGGGTTTGCATCGTATCAAGCAACATGCAAGCCCCCGAGACTGAGAAGCAACCCCTGCCTCCCAACCAACCGGAGAGTATTCCCTGGTGTGGAGGGCTGTCATTGTGTGGCCTTTAGGTCCACTGAACATGTGGATCCCCATTTATTGTGTACTCGGTGCCGAGGGCGTGAATGCTCTCGGGCCGAGCCTTGTAATGTGTGTATGTCGTGGTCGAAAGAGCAGTGGGAGCGTTACGAGAGGAGGAAGAAGGTGCGTAAGCTGGCCAAGGGGTCGTCGGAAAGCTCTCCAGCAACACCTCTGGTTACGGACACATCTTCTTCATTCCTCCCTCCTAGTCGGCTCCCTCGTATGGTCTCTTCCCTCCGGGGGATGTGTCGCGTCTCCTCCTCGTTGTTTGACCTGTGAGTACAGGAGGAAGGGGGTAGTGGCATCCCGACTTGGAGTCATACTCAGTGTCTTCCGTCCGCTTGAGGTGGGACTCCCCCCCCCCCCCACTTACCCGACTCTTGCCTACTCAGGTGTGACTGCCGCCGCGGGTGGAGACATCAAGCAGGTCTGGCACTCGCTGAGCCTTCAGGGCACTCCCAGCATTCAGGGGCTGCTGCACCACCTGGCCGCTCCTGTAACCCATGGACCGGTGGCGTGTATAATGACGACCATCTCTATACTTGGTATGCTGCCCCGCCACAGCCTGGGCTGACGTGATGGTCCCACCAG